>NC_041390.1:406269941-406392344 GCF_002162155.2 Triticum dicoccoides | reverse complement strand
GCCACGTGTCACGGGCAGGTTGGCTGGACGCGGCGGCGGGACGAAACGGACATGTCCGTCGGCGGAGAAGAAGTGTCCGGCGGCGCGAGGTAGAGGAAGGTTAGGGTTAGCCCGCGAATTTGGAAGGGTTGCACATATATATAGGTAGAAGGAGCTAGGAGAGTCCAAATGAGGTACGCTTTTCGGCCACGCGATCATGATCGAACGACCGAGATGATGGAGGAGGTTTAGGTGGGTGTTGGGACAAATTGAAGCAGTGTTGGGCTGCAACACACACGAGGCCTTTTCGGTCCCTCGGTTAACCGTTGGAGTATCAAACGAAGTCCAAATGGTACGAAACTTGACAGGCAGTCTACCGGTAGTAAACCAAGGCCGCTTGGCAAGTCTCGGTCCAATCCAGAAATGTTTAACCCCCACACACGAAGGAAAGGTAGAAATGACCACCGGAGGAGATAGGAGCGCCGGAATGCAAAACGGACAACGGGAAAAATGCTCGGATGCATGAGACGAACATGTATGCAAAAGAAATGCACATGATGACATGATATGCAATGCATGACACGCAAGCAATGACAAGGTAACGACAGCGAATAACTGGAAGACACCTAGCACATCGGTCTCGGGGCGTTACACCGCCCTCCTGACAGATTGATCCATTTGCACTTAAACAAAGGGACCTTAAAATCATGTTCGTAGTCAAGTTCCCATATGTCCACTATGTAACCATAATATGTGTCCTTTCCCCTATTGGTTGCCGCACCAAAGTGGACATCGCTATTTTGGTTGGTGCTCTTTTGATCTTGGCGATTGTGTAAAATGTATTCCCATTTATCTCGTATGCTTTGTAAGTCAATACAGTCGAAGATGGTCCCCTAGACAACAAGTACAGCTCATCACAAACAGTGTTGTAACCTCTGAGACATGTTTCCAACCAATTGCCGAAAGTCCTGATGTGTTCACTTGTAATCCAGTCATCACACTTCTCTGGGTGTTTGGAGCGCAGACTGTTCTTGTGTTCATCGACATACGAGGTCACCAAGGTAGAGTTCTGTAGAACTGTGTAGTGTGCTTGAGACCAAGAATGCCCGTCCCTACGTATTATTGAGTCCCCTCCAAGCATGCCTTTTCCAGTCAGTCTGCCCTCATACCGCGATATAGGGAGACCTATCTTCTTAAGGCCAGGAATGAAGTCAACACAAAACCCAATGGTATCCTCTATTTGATGGCCCATGGAGATGCTTCCTTCTGTCCTAGCGCGGTTCCGGACATATTTCTTTAGGACTCCCATGAACCTCTCAAAGGGGAACATATTGTGTAGAAATACGGGGCCCAGAATGACAATCTCGTCGACTAGTTGAACTAAGATGTGTGTCATGATATTAAAGAAGGATGGTGGGAACACCTGCTCGAAACAGACAAGACATTGCGCCACACCACTCCTTAGCCTTGGTATGATTTCTGGATCAATTACCTTCTGAAAGATTGCATTGAGGAATGCACATAGCTTCACAATGGCTAATCAGACGTTTTCCGAAAGAAGCCCCTTCAATGCAACCGGAAGCATTTGCGTCATAATCACATGGTAGTCATGAGACTTGAGGTTCTGGAACTTTTTCTCTGGCATATTTATTATTCCCTTTATATTCAATGAGAAGCCAGTCGGGACCTTCATACTGAGCAGGCATTCAAAGAACATTTCCTTCTCTTCTTTGGTAAGAGCATAGCTGACAGGACCTTCATACTGCTTTGGAGGCATGCCGTCTTTTTCGTGCAAACATTGCAGGTCCTCCTGTGCCTTCGGTGTATCTTTTGTCTTCCCATTGTCAGGACCCCGACTCGATGCCACATCGATCTAGCATGTAACACCTCATATCACTTTGCGGCCTCACGCACGGTATTCACATGGG
This sequence comes from Triticum dicoccoides, assembly GCF_002162155.2. Taxonomy (NCBI): domain Eukaryota; kingdom Viridiplantae; phylum Streptophyta; class Magnoliopsida; order Poales; family Poaceae; genus Triticum; species Triticum dicoccoides. The sequence continues at coordinate 406,390,437 of NC_041390.1, read as the reverse complement.
TGTCGTCTTACCTTTGCTCAGGACCATTTGCGTCTTTTGGCACACGTATATGGTAGTGTCGCTAGCATCCATATGGTAAGGAGCCCGGGCTGACATGGCTAGTCGTAAACCCAAAGTGGCACAAACTTACAGGGACAGGCATCCATGACCCAACATCGAACGTGTCGGTCATCAGCGAGTGAATCCAGGCTGTAGCACTGGGCTAGCAGGACTCCGGTGAACCGGGCTGTAGCGGGCTAACAGGACTCCGGTATTCATCGTGTGACATTTCCCCGAAGGGACAGACACAGGAACGAACAAGGACACATGCCGGCCAGCCTAAGTGTTCCGGAGCAGTAGCAAGCTACCAAGGCTCAATGGAAACACTAGGAGACATTTCCCGGTAAGAGAGGCTACTAAAGATAAACAACTAGATAGTCAGATCCCACACATACCAAGCATTTCAATAACATACACACAATATGCTCGATATGTGCAATACAACATGGCATCACAAAATGACTATACGACTCAAGTATTTATTCAATAGGCTCCGAGGAGCGAGATATTACAAACAGGGGTCTCACGACCCAACATTCAGAGCATACAAATCAAAGCACAAGCGGAAGCTATCATGTCTGAGTACAGACATCTATAAATGAAAAAGGCTGAGAAGCCTGACTATCTACCAGATCCTGCCGAGGGCTCAAGATCGTAGCTGAGGTAACAAGCTAAACGTCGAAGACCACGCGGAATTACTAGTGAGACTGAAGTCTCTCTGCAAAAACATAAAATAGGCAAACGTGAGTACAAATGTACCCAGCAAGACTTACATCAGAACTATCTACATATGCATCATTATCAACAAAGGGGTGGTGGGGTTTAACTGCAGCAAGCCAGCTTTGACTCGGTGGCTATCCTGAACTACGACTGCGAGTAACTCTTTTGAGGTGGCGCACACGAGTCCACATATTCACCAACCAATACACCACTATGGAACCGCTCCCGTCTCCCTACGAGAACGCCATCCATAGCACTCACGCTTATCTTGCGTATTTTAGAGTATCCACTTTCACTTGTCTATGAACTGATATAAGAAACCCAGAAGTCCTTTTCCGCGGACACGGCTATTCGAATAGATTAGGTTAACCCTGCAGGGGTGTACTTCTTCACACACGCTCTCACCACTTACCGCCGTTTACACGACATGTACTCGGCAACCTTCAAGCGGAAGCCCAACGTGGGTGTCGGCCACGACCTACCTAATCACCTAAGTCTCTAGTCCAGGTTTATCGCCTATTCGGGTTCCATCCATGAGGAGATCCGGCCGGAGTTTCGCTCACAGCCCCAAACGATGTGAACAGGGTTCCGTGACACCAAACGGGCGCCCGGTTTACCCGGCCACGTGCCTACCGCATCACAACCCACCCCTACGGTCAGCGCTGCGCACGGCCTCCAGCATACTACAAACACCAGAAACTACTTGCAACTCCTGGACAGAGGACAAGGGTGATCAAGAAGCCGAGAGGGTCCATTGGTTTCGGGCCCAATGCGTGGTAGTAGCTGAATCATGGATCACAAACACAGAACTCAGTTCCTGAGGACGGCTGCAATGAGACAACCCACCATGTACTCCTACATGGCCTCTCACTGCTACCTTTACCAAATCGTGTTCACACACTTAGCTCACACACAGTAGGACATGTTCACACGCCTCTGATTCATCCCTGATGAATCAGACCTGACTCAACTCTAAGCAGTAGCAGGCATGACAAACAAGCATGAATGAGTAGGCACATCAGGGCTCAAACAACTCCTACTCATGCTAGTGGGTTTCATCTAATTACTGTGGAATGACAGGTCATGCAGAGGATAAAGGGGTTCAGCTACCGCAGCAAGTAACAGATGAATCGATATTGTCCTAATGCAGTAAAAGAGAGCAGGAGCGAGAGAGTAGGATTGTATCGGAATGAACAAGGGGGTTTTGCTTGCCTGGCACTTCTGAAGATAACATTGGGTCTTCATCAGTGTCAACGATCACATCATCGGTACACGTCCATCGAGAGGGGACAATTACCGGCAAATACAGAAAAACACGATCAATGCAATGCACAATATGATGCATGCTATGGCATGGCAATATGAATGTGTTTTGGGCTAATGCAACTAGCGACAGATTAAATGAAGTTGGTTTGAATCCAAGATTCAAATTTAAACTCCATATGTGATTATTCAAATGCCATTTAATTGATTTGTGCTAAACAGCAGCTATAAGTTGTTCTAACATGCATGAAAATGGTACAGATGGATTCCTTGAATTTTTCTGATAATTTTTCATATATAAATTATTTAATTTGGAGTTACGGTTAATTTTCTATGATTTTTAGAAGTTTTAGCTATTTTCTGGATTTTCTGATTTATTTTAAATCCAGAAAATCATTTAATGCGTCAGCATGACATCACCTTGACGTCATCAGGTCAACAGGGCAGGTTCAGGTCAAAACTGACCAGTGGGGTCCACTGGTCAGTGACTGGGGCTGATTAGTGTCGCTGACATGTGGGCCCAGTCAACAGCCACGTCAGCTTAGTCAAAGCTGACGCGTGGGGCCACTAGGATTAGTTAAAAACTAAACAGAAACTAATCTAGGATTAATTAGCAGGTGGGGCCCTGCTGTCGGTGTCACAGGGTTAATTAGCAGGGTCAAATCCCGGGTCAGTGGGGTCAAACCCACCGGCGACATGACGCCGGCGAGGCCCGAGACGGCGGCGCGAGCCGGAAATGCGCTACAGGGCACGGGCGAGGCTATGCTTGGGCTCGTTGGAGAGCCCTTGCTGGTGCGCATCGAATGGTGGTGGTGGCCGTGCCTGTGGTGGCCGGTACCGACGATGGCGAGCTCGTGAGCGGCGGCCGGAGTTCGGCCAACGGCGGGTTAGGCGATGCAGGGCGCTAGGGGAGGCGTTGATGCGTGCTACGTGCTCCTGGTGAGGTGTGGAGCACGATGGTGTGCCCGGCTTCGAGCCACAGTGGCTCTGGCCATGACGGCGACGAGGCACGGCGGCGGCGAGCTTCGGCCGTGGTGGAAGATGGAGCTAGGGGACGAAATCAGGTGCGGGGAGTGAGGGGAAGAGAATAGGAGCTCACGGGGAGTCGGACGAGACGCTGAGTGGGCTCGGGGACGTCCTGTCGGCGGCGAATCGAACGGCGGCGATTGCCGGCCGTGGCGATGAAGATGGCGGTGATGGCGTGGCTACAGGGCACCCGGCGTCGCATGCGTCGTGGTGGAGCTTCATGGGGTCGGGACGGAGCTCAGGGGTGTGGAGAGGGAGCGAGGGGGTGGCTGTGGCCGCGAGGGAGCTCGTCGGTGACGGCGGCTCCGTTCGGTCCAGGCGGGAGAGAGGGAGCAGAGGAGGGAGGGTCGAGGGGGGAGAGTGAGCGAAACGGTCAGCGGGATCGGGACGGCCTGCGGGAGTCGTCCACGCGGCCAGGGGCTCGTCGGCAAGCAGGAGGTGGCCGCGCGGCCGTGCGCGTGCGAGCACGCAGCTGCTTCGGGGCGAGGGGAGGAAGACGACGGAGGGCTGCAGTGGTGGGCTGGGCCGGCTTCTGCTGGGCCACCAGGTGGGGCGCTAGGTGGCTGCAGGTAAGTGGCCCAGGTAGGCTTCTGTTCCTTTTTTATTTCTGTTATGTTTTTCTTTTATTTAATCTGTTTTGCCACTGTTTTGAATTTGAAAATAATTCAAACAATGCCAAAACTGCTCTGAAAATATTTATGCTGCTTAAGGACTTTTCCAAAAGCTTATAAAATATTTCAGGGGTATTTTAAATTATATTCTAATTATATGAATATAATTCAAATTCAAATAGCTAATGAATTAAATCCAAAGTCCCAAAAATAAATCCTTAAAAATGTTCAATATTTTGGTTGGGACCAGAACCCTTACCAAAAATTATCAAACATTTAAGAAGAGCACTTTGGAGCAATGAATGAGATTTCTAGGGTTTTTGCCCCTCTTTTATTTAAATCTTTGAGGCTTCCAAATTTCCTCAGTTCAAATTTCAGAAATTTAGACATGATGCAAACACCAGGCAGCACCAGAAGCTAGGGATGTGACAACTCACCCCCACTAAACAAGAATCTCGTCTCGAGATTCAAACGTAGGGTAAGATAAAGGGGGAACGTAAACTAGCGCAATCTTCACGATCTAGGTTGCACTTCAATTGAATGTTGATTCGTTCACCATCGTTGTCTCGAAGTCTTGCTCTGAGAAATCCTGCCAACATGACATGGAGAGAAGAAGGAGACTCTAGAAGGGTCGATCTTCTCGAAGATCGAACAACTCAGGATTAACTCACGGAATGAGACATAGAACCATCTCTCGGGTTGAGACACGAGATACACATCAAGAGGGGTGGAGAGAACGGATGACGAGGGTTCACTAGGTAGACAACAATTCCACACTTAAGAAGGTGGTAAACGATTGTCAACGTAGCAAGGAGTTGAGTTGCCATGATACCACGACGAAACATCCTGGAGGAGGGTGATTCGTAGATTATTACCCTAAGTGGCAAAAAGAATTACCTTTGATTCAGAGATCATTGAAACTCTTATACTAGCTTAAGGCAAATCATAATCGATCATTTAGAGGGACTCGATGCCACATCGATCTAGCATGTAACACCTCATATCACTTTGCGGCCTCACGCACGGTATTCACACGGGTGTCGTCTTACCTTTGCCCGGGACCGTTTGCAACACAAATCGACGAGATGACGTTGCGAGATTCTCGGGAAATGAACTACGATAGCAAGCTCCAAAACATGAGCTGGTTCCGCTACAAACATGTGAACATGTTGTCCCAGACAAGCATGACCACATGGTAGTCTTATAATAAACACTACCGAGTTCTGGTTGGGAACCATCATCGAGGATATCAAAGTTCTTGATTAAGCCCGGGTTAGCTCTTAAAAAGAACTCCTTCTCCTAGAACAAATCAGTCAGTGGCTTGGTGTGCTAGGATACACATATGGAATGAAGATGATCAGTCTATCAAACCACAGAATACTTCGCACGTGCATAACGGACTTTGGATGGTTCCAGAGGAGGTAAAACATGCTTTCTCGAATTCACGGCGGCAACTTACATCAAATGCACGTGAATCAAAGGAAGTCACTTCTTCCATCCAAACATATACCTTAGAGACAAAACTCGAAGGCAATGTTTACAAAGTTTCCAACAATAGCTTAATGTTCAACAAAATCATGGAGGAGATAAGGATGTTGTCAATGGGCTCAACAACAATTCATCCGGGTTCCCTTTTTAAAAGGAATCCCATAGTTAAGTGAACACGGTGATAGCATTGGTCAGACCAAAGAATATAATGGTGTATGCTCGAGGAAAAACCACGAGTAAGACAACATTACGAATATCGTTGGTTCTGATTTGATTTGACGATAGCCCATACTCAATCAAAGGTTTAGGTAAGATGATAGATCCAACAATTGATCACGAGGATCAACCAATAAAGATATCATCTTTCTTCAACACACACAACCACAAGATATCCCTTTTGAGAAATGAACTAAGTTGGGCAAGCTTTTATCTTCCAACTCTCCAAGTTGTTGTTTAGCTTGACCAACTAGCTCAGGGGTATCCCACACAGATTCTTGGAGAAGAGGTGGTTTTCAGGAGACCATCTTGATCACGGACTCAACATAGCGGTCAGGTGACAACCTGGTAATACTTCCGAGAAGATATACGGAAAATCACGAACCACCGATATGTTACTAAGCTCAAGAACAATCTTTCTTTTCAGGGCAAGACGATATGATCAAATGAGCGAGGACTTAACAAAATCCTATCTCATCAATCGAGGAGTGCACCAGGAGAATGGACTAGATAGCACAATCAACCTTAGGGTGATGATTCAATAGTCAACTCGCTAAGGATGACGTTATTGTCCATTTAACTACCAAGCAACGGAGTTGCTAGGAGTATTGATTTCACACACCACGATTCGCTTGCCAGCATTCCGGTTATAATAACACGGAAACCGAGAAATTATCAATGATGATAAGAAGTATTACTGCGTCAAGAATTTATAAGATGGTGTGCAATTCCCATGATATTCCTGATATCAAGATGGTAATACTTCAAGGTAGAACAGACCAGAAGCTGGATTGCAACTTGATCTGCGGAATACAATTGCTTTGACCCAATCCTAGATATGGATGAGGTTCTGGAGTTTGTTTCTCCTATTCATCCTGAATGGAATGGCTTGACAGACCACAAGAGCAGTGGCAACGATGAACACGGATGCATAACTACTCCTGAATATCAATTGATATACAAGGGCCAGAAAACAACTAAAGATGGACAACTCAAAGGAACATACGATTTTCTGAGTTGTGGATGCATGGTTTAGCATGTCGAACCAAGTTCAACATATTTCTTCCGGATAACCCATGCAGAAAGGTAGAACTGGCAGAGTCACGATTTATGAATGGAGAACTCCTCAAGAATAATCCTGTTGTGATATTTCAGTTCAATGAGGAACTTCTGCCATAAGTAGTTCATGGTATTTGGAAGAAGAAGATACCACGGACTTCAAGGACTATCGCAAAGGTTACTAATAACCTAAAGGAACTAGCAAACACTATCTACATGAAGTAAATAGAGTGAATCTCGGGTTCAAAACCCAGAAGTGAAATGCCTACTAACTAAGTGGCATCACGGGATGCTTACAAGAATGATGGCCAGAATCATCACATTGGGACACAAATCATGGCTAAATTACTAGATGATCCCCTAAGACACCTAGGGTCATAATACCAGCTCCAACATATATGTCAAGGCAATAAAGTACCTCAACTCACTGATTTGTGTGATTAATCTGACCAAAGGCGCATTGGAAACAGAAGGAAGGGATTTGCAAATGCATCCGACTATTTTAGAAACCTGGGATGACTTGGACAGCATAACGGCTGTAAATGCTCAGAAAAGACTTGAGACATTCACAAAAATGGTGGCATAACCACTCAGAAGCACAATATCACGGTTTCGAGATTAACAATTAACATACGGAAGTAATAGAAACTGAACTCAAGCTTAAATCCAACAATCTATAAGTCTACGGATTAGTAACACGTGATCCTGATAGAAAGAAGAGATGGCCTAGTTCTTAATCCCCGCAGGAAAGATAAGATGACTCAGATCAGAAGGCATAAGGTATAAGGAGTAAAAAGAGCCTTACGTTCCATCCCACAATCAATTCCCTTATATAACTAAAGAATTTCTAGACTCAACTTCGACCAGTTTGGCTTGGTAATCCTACAGGCAGTCAAGCTCTGATACCAACGCTGTCAGGACCCCGACTCGATGCCACATCGATCTAGCATGTAACACCTCATATCACTTTGCGGCCTCACGCACGGTATTCACACGGGTGTCGTCTTACCTTTGCCCGGGACCGTTTGCGTCTTTTGGCACATGTATATGGTAGTGTCGCTAGCATCCATATGGTAAGGAGCCCGGGCTGACATGGCTAGTCGTAAACCCAAAGTGGCACAAACTTACAGGGACAGGCATCCATGACCCAACATCGAACGTGTCGGTCATCAGCGAGTGAATCCAGGCTGTAGCACTGGGCTAGCAGGACTCCGGTGAACCGGGCTGTAGCGGGCTAACAGGACTCCGGTATTCATCGCGTGACATTTCCCCGAAGGGACAGACACAGGAACGAAGAAGCACACATGCTGGCCAGCCTAAGTGTTCCGGAGCAGTAGCAAGCTACCAAGGCTCAATGGAAACACTAGGAGACATTTCCCGGTAAGAGAGGCTACTAAAGATAAACAACTAGATAGTCAGATCCCACACATACCAAGCATTTCAATAACATACACACAATATGCTCGATATGTGCAATACAACATGGCATCACAAAATGACTATACGACTCAAGTATTTATTCAATAGGCTCCGAGGAGCGACATATTACAAACAGGGGTCTCACGACCCAACATTCAGAGCATACAAATCAAAGCACAAGCGGAAGCTATCATGTCTGAGTACAGACATCTATAAATGAAAAAGGCTGAGAAGCCTGACTATCTACCAGATCCTGCCGAGGGCTCAAGATCGTAGCTGAGGTAACAAGCTAAACGTCGAAGACCACGCGGAATTACTAGTGAGACTGAAGTCTCTCTGCAAAAACATAAAATAGGCAAACGTGAGTACAAATGTACCCAGCAAGACTTACATCAGAACTATCTACATATGCATCATTATCAACAAAGGGGTGGTGGGGTTTAACTGCAGCAAGCCAGCTTTGACTCGGTGGCTATCCTGAACTACGACTGCGAGTAACTCTTTTGAGGTGGCGCACACGAGTCCACATATTCACCAACCAATACACCACTATGGAACCGCTCCCGTCTCCCTACGAGAACGCCATCCATAGCACTCACGCTTATCTTGTGTATTTTAGAGTATCCACTTTCACTTGTCTATGAACTGATATAAGCAACCCAGAAGTCCTTTTCCGCGGACACGGCTATTCGAATAGATTAGGTTAACCCTGCAGGGGTGTACTTCTTCACACACGCTCTCACCACTTACCGCCGTTTACACGACATGTACTCGGCAACCTTCAAGCGGAAGCCCAACGTGGGTGTCGGCCACGACCTACCTAATCACCTAAGTCTCTAGTCCAGGTTTATCGCCTATTCGGGTTCCATCCATGAGGAGATCCGGCCGGAGTTTCGCTCACAGCCCCAAACGATGTGAACAGGGTTCCGTGACACCAAACGGGCGCCCGGTTTACCCGGCCACGTGCCTACCACATCACAGCCCACCCCTACGGTCAGCGCTGCGCACGGCCTCCAGCATACTACAAACACCAGAAACTACTTGCAACTCCTGGACAGAGGACAAGGGTGATCAAGAAGCCGAGAGGGTCCATTGGTTTCGGGCCCAATGCGTGGTAGTAGCTGAATCATGGATCACAAACACAGAACTCAGTTCCTGAGGACGGCTGCAATGAGACAACCCACCATGTACTCCTACATGGCCTCTCACCGCTACCTTTACCAAATCGTGTTCACACACTTAGCTCACACACAGTAGGACATGTTCACACGCCTCTGATTCATCCCTGATGAATCAGACCTGACTCAACTCTAAGCAGTAGCAGGCATGACAAACAAGCATGAATGAGTAGGCACATCAGGGCTCAAACAACTCCTACTCATGCTAGTGGGTTTCATCTAATTACTGTGGAATGACAGGTCATGTAGAGGATAAAGGGGTTCAGCTACCGCAGCAAGTAACAGATGAATCGATATTGTCCTAATGCAGTAAAAGAGAGCAGGAGCGAGAGAGTAGGATTGTATCGGAATGAACAAGGGGGTTTTGCTTGCCTGGCACTTCTGAAGATAACATTGGGTCTTCATCAGTGTCAACGATCACATCATCGGTACACGTCTATCGAGAGGGGACAATTACCGGCAAATACAGAAAAACACGATCAATGCAATGCACAATATGATGCATGCTATGGCATGGCAATATGAATGTGTTTTGGGCTAATGCAACTAGCGACAGATTAAATGAAGTTGGTTTGAATCCAAGATTCAAATTTAAACTCCATATGTGATTATTCAAATGCCATTTAATTGATTTGTGCTAAACAGCAGCTATAAGTTGTTCTAACATGCATGAAAATGGTACAGATGGATTCCTTGAATTTTTCTGATAATTTTTCATATATAAATTATTTAATTTGGAGTTACGGTTAATTTTCTATGATTTTTAGAAGTTTTAGCTATTTTCTGGATTTTCTGATTTATTTTAAATCCAGAAAATCATTTAATGCGTCAGCATGACATCACCTTGACGTCATCAGGTCAACAGGGCAGGTTCAGGTCAAAACTGACTAGTGGGGTCCACTGGTCAGTGACTGGGGCTGATTAGTGTCGCTGACATGTGGGCCCAGTCAACAGCCACGTCAGCTTAGTCAAAGCTGACGCGTGGGGCCACTAGGATTAGTTAAAAACTAAACAGAAACTAATCTAGGATTAATTAGCAGGTGGGGCCCTGCTGTCAGTGTCACAGGGTTAATTAGCAGGGTCAAATCCCGGGTCAGTGGGGTCAAACCCACCGGCGACATGACGCCGGCGAGGCCCGAGACGGCGGCGCGAGCCGGAAATGCGCTACAGGGCACGGGCGAGGCTGTGCTTGGGCTCGTTGGAGAGCCCTTGCTGGTGCGCATCGAATGGTGGTGGTGGCCGTGCCTGTGGTGGCCGGTACCGACGACGGCGAGCTCGTGAGCGGCGGCCGGAGTTCGGCCAACGGCGGGTTAGGCGATGCAGGGCGCTAGGGGAGGCGTTGATGCGTGCTACGTGCTCCTGGTGAGGTGTGGAGCACGATGGTGTGCCCGGCTTCGAGCCACAGTGGCTCTGGCCATGACGGCGACGAGGCACGGCGGCGGCGAGCTTCGGCCGTGGTGGAAGATGGAGCTAGGGGACGAAATCAGGTGCGGGGAGTGAGGGGAAGAGAATAGGAGCTCACGGGGAGTCGGACGAGACGCTGAGTGGGCTCGGGGACGTCCTGTCGGCGGCGAATCGAACGGCGGCGATTGCCGGCCGTGGCGATGAAGATGGCGGTGATGGCGTGGCTACAGGGCACCCGGCGTCGCATGCGTCGTGTGGAGCTTCATGGGGTCGGGACGGAGCTCAGGGGTGTGGAGAGGGAGCGAGGGGGTGGCTGTGGCCGCGAGGGAGCTCGTCGGTGACGGCGGCTCCGTTCGGTCCAGGCGGGAGAGAGGGAGCAGAGGAGGGAGGGTCGAGGGGGGAGAGTGAGCGAAACGGTCAGCGGGATCGGGACGGCCTGCGGGAGTCGTCCACGCGGCCAGGGGCTCGTCGGCAAGCAGGAGGTGGCCGCGCGGCCGTGCGCGTGCGAGCACGCAGCTGCTTCGGGGCGAGGGGAGGAAGACGACGGAGGGCTGCAGTGGTGGGCTGGGCCGGCTTCTGCTGGGCCACCAGGTGGGGCGCTAGGTGGCTGCAGGTAAGTGGCCCAGGTAGGCTTCTGTTCCTTTTTTATTTCTGTTCTGTTTTTCTTTTATTTAATCTGTTTTGCCACTGTTTTGAATTTGAAAATAATTCAAACAATGCCAAAACTCCTCTGAAAATATTTATGCTGCTTAAGGACTTTTCCAAAAGCTTATAAAATATTTCAGGGGTATTTGAAATTATATTCTAATTATATGAATATAATTCAAATTCAAATAGCTAATGAATTAAATCCAAAGTCCCAAAAATAAATCCTTAAAAATGTTCAATATTTTGGTTGGGACCAGAACCCTTACCAAAAATTATCAAACATTTAAGAAGAGCACTTTGGAGCAATGAATGAGATTTCTAGGGTTTTTGCCCCTCTTTTATTTAAATCTTTGAGGCTTCCAAATTTCCTCAGTTCAAATTTCAGAAATTTAGACATGATGCAAACACCAGGCAGCAACAGAAGCTAGGGATGTGACACCCATACTGAAGGAAATATGCCCTAGAGGCAATAATAAAGTTATTATTTATTTCCATATTTCATGATAAATGTTTATTATTCATGCTAGAATTGTATTAAATGGAAACATAATACATGTGTGAATACATAGACAAACATAGTGTCACTAGTATGCCTCTACTTGACTAGCTCGTTAATCAAAGATGGTTAAGTTTCCTAACCATAGACATGAGTTGTCATTTGATTAACGGGATCACATCATTAGGAGAATGATGTGATTGACTTGACCCATTCTGTTAGCTTAGCACTTGATCGTTTTGTATGTTGCTCTTGCTTTCATCATGACTTATACATGTTCCTATGACTATGAGATTATGCAACTCCCGTTTACCGGAGGAACACTTTGTGTGCTACCAAACGTGATAACATAACTGGGTGATTATAAAGGTGCTCTACAGGTGTCTCCGAAGGTACTTGTTGAGTTGGCATATTTCGAGATTAGGATTTGTCACTCCGATCGTCGGAGAGGTATCTCTAGGCCCACTCGGTAATACACATCAATATAAGCCTTGCAAGCATTGTAACTAATGAGTTAGTTCCGGGATGATGTATTACGGACGAGTAAAGAGACTTGCCGGTAACGAGATTGAACTAGATATTGAGATACCGACGATTGAATCTCGGGCAAGTAACATACCGATGACAAAGGGAACAACGTATGTTGTTATGCGGTTTGACCGATAAAGATCTTCGTAGAACATGTGGGAGCCAATATGAGCATCCAGGTTCCGCTATTGGTTATTGACCGGAGACGTGTCTCGGTCATGTCTACATAGTTCTCGAAGCCGTAGGGTCCGCACGCTTAAAGTTCGATGACGATTTGTATTATGAGTTTATGTGTTTTGATGTATCGAATATAGTTCGGAGTCCCAAATGAGATCGGGGACATGACGAGGAGTCTTGAAATGGTCGAGACGTAAAGGTCGATATATTGGACGACTATATTCGGACATCAGAAAGGTTCCGAGTGATTCGGGTATTTTTCGAAGTACCGGGGAGTTACAGGAATACGGGGAAGAAGTGTTGGGCCTTAATGGGCTTTGGTGGGAAGGAGAGGCAGCAACCAGGAGGTGGTGTGCGCCCCTCCCAAGCCCAGTCCGAATTGTACAAGGGGTTTGGGGTGCGGCCCCCCCTCTCCCTTCCTTCTCTTCTGCCCTCCTTTCCCCCATTCTCCTAGTTGGATTAGGAAAGGAGGAAACCTACTCCTACTAGGAGTAGGAATCCTACTCCCTTTGGCGCGCCCCTCCTAGGGCCGGCCTCCTCCTCCCTTGCTCCTTTATATACGGGGGCAGGGGGCACCCCTTAGAGACACACAAGTTGATCATTGATCCCTTAGCCATGTGTGGTGCCTCCCTCCACCATAATCCACCTCGATCATATTGTAGCGGTGCTTAGGCGAAGCCCTGCGTCGGTAGCAACATCATCACCCTCAACATGCCATCGTGCTGACAGAACTCTCCTGTGAAGCTCTGCTGGATCGGAGTTCGTTGGACGTCATCGAGCTCAACGTGTGCTAAACTCGGAGGTGTCGTGCGTTCGGTACTTGGATCGGTCGGATCATGAAGACATTCGACTACATCAACCGCGTTCTCATAACGCTTCCGCTTACGGTCTACGAGGGTACATGGACGATATTCTTCCCTCTCGTTGCTATGCATCACCATGATCTTGCATGTGCGTAGGATTTTTTTTGAAATTACTACGTTCCCCAACAGTGGTATTAGAGCCAGGTTTATGCGTAGATGCTATATGCACGAGTAGAACACAAATGAGTTGTGGGCGATACAAGTCATACTGCTTACCAGCATGTCATACTTTGGTTCGGAGGTATTGTTTCATGAAGCGGCCCAGACCGACATTACGCGTACGCTTACGCGAGACTGGTTCTACGGACGTGCTTTGCACACAGGTGGCTGGCGGGTGTCAGTTTCTCAAACTTTAGTTGAACCGAGTGTGGCTACGCCCGGTCCTTGTGAAGGTTAAAACAACACTAACTTGACGAACTATCGTTGTGGTTTTGATAGGTAAGAACGGTTCTTGCTGAGCCCGTAGCAGCCACGTAAAACTTGTAACAACAAACTAGAGGACATCTAACTTGTTTTTGCAGGGCATGTTGTGATGTGATATGGTCAAGACGTGATGAGATATAAATTTATTGTATGAGATGATCATGTTTTATAACACAGTTATCGGCAACTGGTAGAAGCCTTATGGTTCTCTCTTAACTGCATAAGATGCAAGAGCCATACAATTGCTTTACTTTATCGCTATGCGATAGCAATAGTTGCAAGAGCAATAGTTGGTGAGACGACCATGTGACGACACGTTGATAGAGATCAAGATGATGGAGATCATGGTGTCATGCCGGTGACGATAGAGATCATGACGGTACTTTGGAGATGGAGATCAAAGGCACAAGATGATCATGGCCATATCATGTCACATATTTTGATTGCATATGATGTTTATCCTTTATACATCTTATTTTGCTTAGTTCGACGGTAGCATTATAAGATGATCTCTCACTAAATTTCAAGGTATAAGTGTTCTCCCTGAGTATGCACCATTGCAAAAGTTCTTCGTGCTGAGACACCACGTGATGATCGGGTGTGATAGGCTCTACTTTCAAATACAACGGGTGCAAGACAGTTTTGCACACACGGAATACTCAGGTTAAACTTGACGAGCCTAGCATATGCAGATATGGCCTTGGAACACTGAGATCAAAAGGTCGAGCGTGAATCATATAGTAGATATGATCAACATAGTGAAGTTCACCATTGAAAACTACTCCATCTCACGTGATGATCGGACATGGTTTAGTTGATTTGGATCACGTGATCACTTAGATGATTTGAGGGATGTCTATCTAAGTGGGAGTTCTTAAGTAATATGATTAATTGAACTTTAATTTATCATGAACTTAGTCCTGGTAGTATTAACATATCTATGTTGTAGATCAATAGCTCGCGTTTAGCTTCCCTATTTTATTTTTGATATGTTCCTAGAGAAAACTAAGTTGAAAGATGTTGGTAGCAATGATGCGGATTGGATTCGTGATCTGAGGATTATCCTCATTGCTGCACAGAAGAATTATGTCCTTGATGCACTGCTAGGTGATAGACCGATTGCAAGAGAATATGCAGACGTTATGAACGTTTGGCAAGCTCGATATGATGACTACTTGATATTTTAGTGCACCATGATTTACGGCTTAGAATCGGGGCTTCAAAGACATTTTGAACGCCACGGAACATATGAGATGTTCCAAAAGTTGAAATTAGTATTTCAGACTCATGCCCATGTCGAAAGGTATGAGACCTTTTGGCAATACTTTGCCTACAAGATGGAGGAGAATTGCTCAGGTAGTGAGCATGTGCTTAGAATGTCTGACTACTACAATCACTTGAATCAAGTGGGAGTTAATCTTCCAAATAAGATTGTGATTGACAGAGGTCTCTAGTCACCATCACCAAGTTGCTAGAACATTGTGGTGAACTATAATATGCAAGGGATAACGGAAACGATTCCCAAGCTCTTCGTGATGCTAAAATTGACGAAGGTAGAAATCAAGAAAAGCATCAAGTGTTGATGGTTGACAGGACCACTAGTTTCAAGAAAAGGGCAAAGGGGAGAAGGGGGAGTTCAAAAAGAACAGCATGCAAGTTGCTGCTCAAGTGAAGAAGCCCAAGTCTAGACCTAAGCCTGAGACTAAGTGCTTTTACTGCAAAGGGACTAGTCACTGGAAGCAGAACTACCCGAAGTATTTGGCGGTTAAGAAGGATGGCAAAGTGAACAAAGGTATAGTTGATATACAGGTTATTGATGTGTACTTTACTGTTGTTTATAGCATCCCCTCGGTATTTGATACTAGTTCAGTTGCTAAGATTAGGAACTCGAAATGGGAGTTGCATAATGAACAGAGACTAGTTAAGGGTGAAGTGACGATGTGTGTTGGAAGTGGTTCCAAGATTGATATGATCATCATCGCACACTCCCTATTCTTTCGGGATTAGTGTTGAACCTAAATAAGTGTTATTTGGTGTTTGCATTGAGCCTGAATATGATTTGATCATGTTTATTGCAATACTGTTATTCATTTAAAGTCAGAGAATAATTGTTGTTCTGTTTACATGAATAAAACATTCAATGGTCATACACCCAAGGTGAATGGTTTATCGAATCTCGATCGTAGTGATACACATATTCATAATATTGAAGCCAAAAGATGCAAGGTTAATAATGATAGTGCAACTTATTTGTGGCACTGCCGTTTAGGTCATATTGGTGTAAAGCGCATGAAGAAAATCCATGCTGATGGGCTTTCGGAATCACTTGATTATGAATCAGTTGATGCTTGCGAACCATGCCTCATGGGCAAGATCACTAAGAGTCCATTCTCTGGAACAATGGAGCAAGCAACAGGCTTGTTGGAAATAATACATACTGATGTATGCAGTCCGATGAGTGTTGAGGCTCGTGGCAGGTATCGTTATTTTCTTACCTTCACAGATGATTTGAGTACGATATGGGTATATCTTCTTGATGAAATATAATCTGAAACATTTGAAAAGTTCAAATAATTTCAGAGTGAAGTGGAAAATCATCGTAACAAGAAAATAAAGTTTCTATGATCTGATCGTGGAGGAGAATATTTGAGTTACGAGTTTGGTCTTCAATTAAAACAATGTGGAATAGTTTCACAAACTCATGTCACCTGGAACACTACAACGTAATGGTGTGTCCAAACGTCATAGCCGTACTTTATTTGATATAGTGCAATCTATGATGTCTCTTACCGATTTACCACTATCGTCTTGGGGTTATGCATTAGAGACAGCTGCATTCACATTAAAAGGGCACCATCTAAATCCGTTGAGACGACACCGTATGAACTGTGGTTTAGCAAGAAACCTAAGCTGTCGTTTCTGAAAGTTTGGGGTTGTGATGCTTATGTGAAATAGTTTCATCTTGATAAGCTCAAACCCAAGCTGGAGAAGTGCGTCTTCGTAGGATACCCGAAAGTAACTGTTGGGTACACCTTCTATCACAGATCCGAAGGCAAGATATTTGCTGCTGAGAATGGATCCTTTCTAGAGAAGGAGTTTCTCTCGAAAGAAGTGAGTGGAAGGAAAGTAGAACTTGATGACGTAACTGTACCTGCTCCCTTGTTGGAAAGTAGTTCATCACAGAAATTTGTTCCTGTGACTCCTACACCAATTAGTGAGGAAGCTAATGATGATGATCATGTAACTTTAGATCAAGTTACTACCAAACCTTGTAGGTCAACCAGAGTGAGATCCGCACCAGAGTGGTATGGTTATCCTATTCTGGAAATCATGTTACTAGACCGTGATGAACCTACGAACTATGAGGAAGCAATGATGAGCCCAGATTCCGCGAAATAGCTTGAGCCCATGAAATCTGAGATGGGATCCATGTATGAGAACAAAGTATGGCCTTTGATTGACTTGCCCGATGATCGGTGAGTCATTAAGAATAAATGGATCTTCAAGAGGAAGACGATCGATGATAGTAGTGTTACTATCTACAAAGCTCGAATTGTCGAAAAATGTTTTCGACAAGTTCAAGGTGTTGACTACAATGAGATTTTCTCACTCGAATTGATACTTAAAAGTCTGTCTGAATCATGTTAGCAGTTGCCGTATTTTATGAAATCTGGCAAGTGGATGTCAAAACTGTATTCCTTAATGGATTTCTTAAAAGAAGAGTTGTATATGATGCAACCAGAAGGTTTTGTCGATCCTAAAGGTGCTAACAAAGTGAGCAAGCTCCAGCAATCCTTCTATGGACTGGTGCAAGCATCTCGGAGTTGGAATATATGCTTTGATAAAGTGATCAAAGCATATGGTTTTATACAGACTTGTGGTGAAGCCTGTATTTACAAGAAAGTGAGCGGGAGCACTACTGCATTTCTGATAAATATACGTGAATGATATATTGTTGATTAAAAATAATGTAGAATTTTCTGGAAAGCATAAAGGAGTGTTTGAAAAGAGTTTTTCAAAGAAAGTCCTCGATAAAGCTGCTTACACATTGAGCATCAAGATCTGTAGGGATAGATCAAGACGCTTAATAAGTTTTTTCAATGATTACATACCTTGACAAGATTTTGAAGTGGTTCAAAATGGAACAGTCAATGAAAGAGTTCTTACCTGTGTTAGAAGGTGTGAAATTGAGTAAGACTCAAAGCCCGACCACGACAGAAGATAGAAAGAGAATAAAAGTCATTCCCTATGCCTCAGCCATAGTTTCTATAAAGTATGCCATGTTGTGTACCAGATCTATTGTATACCCTACACTGAGTTTAGAAAGGGAGTACAATAGTGATCTAGGAGTAGATCACTGGACAGTGGTCAAAATTATCCTTAGTGGAATAAGGATATGGTTCTCGATTATGGAGGTGACAAAAGGTTCATCGTAAAGGGTTACGTCGATGCAAATTTTGACACTGATCCAGATGACTCTAAGTCTCAATCTAGATACATATCAAAAGTGGGGGCAATCAGCTAGAGTAGCTCCGTGCAGAGCATTGTTGACATACAAATTTGCAAAATACATACGGATCTGAATGTGGCAGACCCGTATACTAAACTTCTCCCACAAGCAAAACATGATCACACCTTAGTAATCTTTGGGTTTTAATCACATAGCGATGTGAACTAGATTATTAACTCTAGCAAACCCTTTGGGTGTTGGTCACATGACGAAGTGAACTATGGGTGTTAACCACATGGTGATGTGAACTATTGGTGTTAAATCACATGGTGAAGTGAACTAGATTATTGACTCTAGTGCAAGTGGGAGACTGAAGGAAATATACCGTAGAGGCAATAATAAAGTTATTATTTATTTCCTTATTTCATGATAAATGTTTATTATTCATGCTAGAATTGTATTAACCGGAAACATAATACATGTGTGAATACATAGACAAATATAGTGTCACTAGTATGCCTCTACTTGACTAGCTCGTTAATCAAAGATGGTTAAGTTTCCTAACCATAGACATGAGTTGTCATTTGATTAACGGGATCACATCATTAGGAGAATGATGTGATTAACTTGACCCATTCTGTTAGCTTAGCACTTGATCGTTTAATATGTTGCTATTGCTTTCTTCTTGACTTATACATGTTCCTATGACTATGAGATTATGCAACTCCCGTTTACCGGAGGAACACTTTGTGTGCTACCAAACGTCACAACGTAATTGGGTGATTATAAAGGTGCTCTACAGGTGTCTCCGAAGGTACTTGTTGAGTTGGCGTATTTCGAGATTAGGATTTGTCACTACGATCCTCGGAGAGGTATCTCTGGGCCCACTCGGTAATACACATCAATATAAGCCTTGCAAGCATTGTAATTAATGAGTTAGTTGCGGGATGATGTATTACCGACGAGTAAAGAGACTTGCCGCTAACGAGATTGAACTAGATATTGAGATACCGATGATCGAATGTCGGGCAAGTAACATACCGATGACAAAGGGAACAACGTATGTTGTTATGCGGTTTGACCGATAAAGATCTTCGTAGAATATGTGGGAGCCAATATGAGCATCCAGGTTCCGCTATTGGTTATTGACCAGAGACGTGTCTCGGTCATGTCTACATAGTTCTCAAACCCGTAGGGTCCGCACTCTTAAAGTTCGGTGACGATTTGTATTATGAGTTTATGTGTTTTGATGTACCGAAGGTAGTTCGGAGTCCCGGATGAGATCGGGGACATGACGAGGAGTCTCGAAATGGTCGAGACGAAAAGGTCGATATATTGGACGACTATATTCGGACATCAGAAAGGTTCCGAGTGATTCGGGTATTTTTCAGAGTACTGGGGAGTTACGGGAATACGAGGAAGAAGTGTTGGGCCTTAATGGGCTTTAGTGGGAAGGAGAGGCAGCAACCAGGAGGTGGTGTGCGCCCCTCCCAAGCCCAGTCCAAATTGGACAAGGGGTTTGGGGCGCGGCCCCCCTCTCCCTTCCTTCTCCCCTTTCCTCCTTTCGCACATTCTCCTAGTTGGACTAGGAAAGGAGGAAACCTACTCCTACTATGAGTAGGAATCCTACTCCCTTCGGCCCGCCCCTCATAGGGCCGGCCTCATCCTCCCTTGCTCCTTTATATACGGGGGCAGGGGCAACCCTTAGAGACACACAAGTTGATCATTGATCCCTTAGCCGTGTGCGGTGTCCCCCTCCACCATAATCCACCTCGATCATATCGTAGCGGTGCTTAGGCGAAGCCCTGCATCGGTAGCACCATCATCACTGTGAACACACCATCGTGCTGACGGAACTCTCCTGTGAAGCTCTGCTGGATCGGAGTTCGTGGGACATCATCAGGCTGAACGTGTGCTGAACTCGGAGGTGCCGTGCATTCGGTACTTGGATCGGTCGGATCGTGAAGATGTTCGACTACATCAACCGCGTTCTCGTAACGCTTCCGCTTACGGTCTACGAGGGTACGTGGATGATACTCTTCCCTCTCGTTGCTATGCATCACCATGATCTTGCGTGTGCATAGGAATTTTCTTGAAATTACTACGTTCCCCAACACATACACGCCCAAGAAGCCTAGCTGGTTCACGCAAAGGTTCTTCGTCACGTGCATCATGTCGATTGAAGAGCGGACCTCTAGCTCTTTCCAGTAGGGTAGGTCCCAAAATATAGATTTCTTCTTCCACATGGGTGCGTGTCCCTCAGCGTCATTCAGAACAGATAGTCCGACGGGACCTTTTCCAAAGATTATGTGTAAATCATTGACCATAGCAAGTACGTGATCACCGGTACGTATGGCGGGCTTCTTCCGGTGATCTGCCTCGCCTTTGAAATGCTTGCCTTTCTTTCGACATTGATGGTTGTATCGATGTCAAAACCGGCAGATCTCGGGTAGGGGGTCCCGAACTTTGCGTCTAAGGTCGATGGTAACAGGAGACGGGGGACACAATGTTTACCCAGGTTCGGTCCCTCTCTATGGAGGTAATACCCTACTTCCTGCTTGATTGATCTTGATGAATATGAGTATTACAAGAGTTGATCTACTACGAGATCGTAATGGCTAAAACCCTAAAAGTCTAGCCTGTCTGACTATGATCCTAAGGATCTATCTACGGACCTATCCCTCCAGTTTATATAGACACACGAGGGATCTAGGGTTACATAAGGTCGGTCACAGAGAAAAGAATCTTCATATTTGGTCACCAAGCTTGCCTTCCACGCCAAGGAGAGTCCCATCCGGACACAGGTAGAGTCTTCGGTCTTCGTATCTTCACAGCCCATCAGTCCGACCCTTTCTAATAGGTCGGACGCCCGAGGACCCCTTACTCCAGGACTCCCTTAGTAGCCCCTGAACCAGGCTTCAATGACAATGTGTCCGGCGTGCAGATTGTCTTCGGCATTGCAAGGCGGGTTCCCCTTTCCAAATACTCCAAGGTAGTCCTCGGACGTAATGAATGTGTCCGGATCTGTAACACAAGTACCACACAAAACTGCAGAGAATATAATATTGCATGAGTCCAATCCGCTGACAACTTTTTGTAATGTGACATCATGTCCACTAGGTCATCATTTCGAACCGTTTTCCGTCTGCCACTCCATGTTTCGAGACGCGGTTTTAATGGGCACGTCTTGTCGAAGCAGAGATTGTGTCCCCTTATTGCGGGATTCTCAGCAATACGAGCATGGGTAGTATAACCGTGTCGTTTACACAGCCCTTGGGAATAGGCGAGTTTTGAGGCTAGTGGGGAGGCGCTTGATATTCACTGCCTTTATAAGGAGATAAGGACTCCCTTTCTTCACCCACGCCTTCTCTCTTTCTCTGTCCTTCCATTCTCGAGCTCCAGCGCCAAAGTTCTCATTCTTTCCGCCTCAAGGAAGCCCTCAGCCATGTCTTAATCTGGAGGGCAAGGCAAGTGGATGGCCTCCTCCATTAGGGAGAAGGACATCACCAAGCTTCGGGAGGCCGGGTATCTGGCGAAAGAAATCGCCCACCAGCTTCTAGCCAAGGGACAAATCATCCCCACACCGAATCCCAACGAGAGGGTTGTGTTCATCCCTCATTTCGTCCGCGTGTTAGCGTTTCCTCTCCACCCTTTCATCCGCAGGCTTATGTTCTATTACGGGCTAGATTTCCATGATCTAGCCCAGAACTCCTTCCTCAACATCTCGGCATTCATTGTTGTGTGTGAGGCCTTCCTCCGCATCCAACCCCACTTCGTACTATGGCTTAAGATCTTCAACATGAAGCCGAAGGTGGTGGATGGTCAGCACGCGGAGTGCGGAGGCGCCATGGTGAGCAAGATGCCCAATGTCACGTGGCCCCAGGGTACTTTGGTGGAGACCGTCAAGGAGTGGCAAAAACTATGGTTCTACATCACAGAGCCCCTAGTCGCTACGTCGGCTGCGGCATCCGAATTCAAGTTCGGAGCCCCAACGCGACTCACCTCCTGGATAGAGAAGGGGCTGAATTGGTCTTTGTCGGACGAGCTGATAGCGCTACAAATGCGCATTCAAAGCATGGTGGATAAAAACATCAAGCTCGTCGATGTAATCCAGGTGATGCTGGTTCGTTGGATCCTCCCATGCCAGAGCCGAAGCTACCCCCTATGGGAATTCGACCCAAAGAAGCACAGAACTTTGGAAAGGCTCTTCGGAACCACTCACGAAGAAGCCTGGAAGTTGCTCTTTAAGGGCAATGAGACGCCGCCCGCCATAGACTTGGACCGCGAGCACGATATTACCCATTCCGCTAATGCGGTAAGCCCTTCACGTCTCCAGACACATCCTCTATTTGCTTGTTTCAAGGAAGATATCTAAACCTTATCACTATTGTTTTTTCGGGTATGGACGGAGAAGGCGGAGCAGATTCACTGTTTGGCTCCACTGCCCTAGGAAACAATCATCCCACTCCTGGCGAAGATGCTGGTGCCGGTGCCTTATATGGTGCCGGAGAAGAAGGCCAAGGGGTCCGGACTGGCCTCCGCCGCAAGGGAGCTTCGAACGTGTCGTCCGAAGACAGGACCCTCTCCTCCGCCACCAAAGATAATGATGAGGAGGAGGAAGAAATCACCTCTCCCCCTAATGGGGGGAGGAAGAAGAGGGCGGCCTCCACAAATCTGGAGGCAGAGGCGCCCAAGAGGGGGAAAGGTCCCCCTACGGATAACCCCGTGTGGGACGTCGACAGCAGCCCGGAGCGACACCCCCGAAACAAGCCTCTGGCCGCGTCGTAAGTACTTAAAACCGGCACACATCCATACATCCGGCACCTCTTGCTTCATGATATTAACATATTTAAATGATGTCGTTGCAGTCCGGCCCATGACAGCTCCCAACGATCCTCATCAAGAGGTTCATTGGATTCGAAGGCGATGGCTAGTGAATCACCGCCGGTCGCTCACTCTCCCACGGCCAATGGTGACAACGAGGTGTTGTCCCAAAGGACCTTCCCCAGCCAGGGAGAGGTTCAGGAGGCCGCCAAGGTGGCGCCAGAGGGTGAAGCCTCGGCTACCGGACACATGGGGGAGCAGACCCCCATGGCGACTGGGGATGGGAGCCTTGCTCAATTCAGCCCCCAGCCGAATACAAGTCCGGAGACCTATACGGCTCCGGAATCCGGCGAGCAACCTCCTTCGAAAGAAGGGGGTGTGCCTGTTCTGCCGGTGACCTCTGTCCAACCAGAGGCACCGGATAATCTGCTGGAAGCGCTATGAGGCGCTTTCACTGTGGAAGAACACCGTATCCTTATGGGTATGGCGATTGAGAAGGTTCAGTCTGTCAAGAGTGGACTGATCGAAGCCTGCAGCGGCCTACTGACAGGTTTTGAGGTAAGCGGCATAAAAGGGAAAATCCCAATATAGACAGTAGCCCCTGAGACACTGTCCGTTTTTCGGAAAGAAAAGCCGGATAGGGGATCAATTAAATTTCGCAGGAAACTAACTAAATGTGTCTGATGTGAATAAGCAGGCTTCGTTGCTGGCTGCGACCTCACACACTGCCGAAGTCTCTGGACTAAAGCAGAGACTAGAGCGGGCCAAGGGGGAGCTCGGCCAAGTGAGGAAGCAGCTAGAAGACCAGCAAGGTATGTAATGACTGGCTATATATTCAGAAAGAATAAATGATGTATATTGACCATAGTGTCATGATATGTGTAGGAGCGACGACCGGGGTCGAGGCCCTTAAAAAGGCCCTGGCCGAAGCCGAGGAGAAAGCTGTCAAGGAGCAGGTGAAAGCACAAGTGCTCCCTAGGTGGTTTTGATAATTGATGACAACATATCTCTTGTTGGACTAACATTTCTATCTAGCATGTTTCAGATAAGTTCAACAATGGAGTGGCATGGACTAAAGGTTGTGGGAACTCCTTCAAGATGCTAAGGACAAAGGATTGGCTAAAGCTTCAAGCTCAAGACTCTTCATTTTACATTTTAGTGATCCAAGATCACATTGAGTCCATAGGAAAAGCCAATACTATCAAGGAGGGATGAGGTGTTGCTTAATGAGCCTCTTGCTTCATGTGCTTAATGATATGCTCCAAAATCCTCAGCTACTTTCCCACTTCCACATATGACCTAAACCCTAAGCCAAACTCGGTCATACCAATTCTTTCTATCCGGCGCCACCGAGTTTCACTTGTCATAAGCCACTGCCAAACCCTAGCAATTCGGTTCTACCGATAGGGATCTCGGTCTCACTGAGATGGGATTGCAAACTCTCTGTTTCCCTTTTGTAACTTTTCAGTCTCACCGAAAGAGCGAATCGGTCCCACCGAGATTGCAGTGTAAACTCTCTGTTTCCTTTTTGTAACTTTTCGGTCTCAGCGAAAGAGCAAATCGGTCCCACCGAGTTTACCTGACCAACTCTCTGGTTAGCTTATTACCAAACTCGGTCTCACCGAGTTAGTGTAATCGGTCTCACCGAGAATATGTTATGCCCAAACCCTAACCATATCGATCCTACCGAGTTGCATGTCAGTCCCACCGAAAATCTCTAACGGTCACTAGGTTTACCTTTTCGGTCCGACCGAGTTTGTTGATTCGGTCCCACCGAGATTGGAAAACTGTGTGTAACGGTTGGATTTTGTGTGGAGGCTATATATACCCCTCCACCTCCTCTTCATTCATGGAGAGAGCCATCAGACTAAGCCTACACTTCCAACATCCTATTTCTGAGAGAGAACTACCTACTCATGTGTTGAGGCCAAGATATTCCATTCCTACCATATGAATCTTGATCTCTAGCTTTCCCCAAGTTGCTTTCTACTCAAACCTTCTTTCCACCAGATCCAAATCCTATGAGAGAGAGTTGAGTGTTGGGGAGACTATCATTTGAAGCACAAGAGCAAGGAGTTCATCATCAACACACCATTTGTTACTTCTTGGAGAGTGGTGTCTCCTAGATTGGCTAGGTGTTACTTGGGAGCCTCCGACAAGATTGTGGAGTTGAACCAAGGAGTTTGTAAGGGAAAGGAGATCGCCTACTTCATGAAGATCTACCGCTAGTGAGGCAAGTCCTTCGTGGGCAATGGCCATGGTGGGATAGACAAGGTTGCTTCTTCGTGGACCCTTCGTGGGTGGTTGCTTCTTCGTGGACCCTTCGTGGGTGGAGCCCTTCGTGGACTCGCGCAACCATTACCCTTCGTGGGTGGAGCCCTCCGTGGACTCGCGCAACCGTTACCCTTCGTGGGTTGAAGTCTCCATCAACATGGATGTAGGATAGCACCACCTATCCGAACCACGGGAAAAACATCCGTGTCTCCAATTGCGTTTGAATTCTCCAAACCCTTCCCCTTACATTCTTGCAAGTTGCATGCTTTACATTCCCCTGCTCATATACTCTTTGCATGCTTGCTTGATATGTATTGTGTATGTTGAAATTGTGCCTAAAACTCCACTCAAACCAAAAAGGCCTAAAAATTGCAACTTTAGCACTAAGTGTCTAATCACCCCCCCCCCCTCCTAGACATATCTACTTCTAGATCCTACAAGTGGTATCAGAGCTTTGGTCTCCATTGCCTTGGTTTAATCACCATTGGAGGAAGATGGATGTGTCTACCTTAGGGAGTCTTAGACATAGAGTGCATGTTCTTGATGGAGAGTATTTTCATGAGTGGAAAAATGAGATGCTTGTAATTTTCAATCAATATCATTTGAACAAGTATATTGCTAGCCCTTGTGCACCTCATATTGATCCTTTGCATCCTACCCTAGATGAAGATATTGACATGATTCGCAATCTTAGAACTATTGAGCTCATCATTAGAGGATTGCCCAAAAATTTGATTGCTAGTTTGCCTACTCTTAATTGTGCCTATACTATATGGAAATTTCTTGAGGAACGATTTCCCGATCATTCCTTGAAAACTTTGGATGAAATTCTCCATAAATCTATTGCCTTGAGTAAGATGAACTCTAGTGATCCTAGTTTTGGTAATTGTCTATTTGAACTTACCAATCTTAAGCATGCTAAAGGAGATGTTGGAATCATTAGTGATATCATATTCGAAGCTATAAGAATTCATAAAAGTGACCACTTTGATGATCATTTATCTAATGAATTACCCTCTCTAGGAAATGATGAGTCACAAGATCATGATGAATATGGATACTATGATGATGATGATGATAGTGACTTCGATCTTGATGATGCAATGAGACATTTTGGTCTTATGGCAAATCTTCGGGGATATGAATTAGGAGGAAAGGAATGGGTTCTTGATAGTGGATGTACTAATCATATGACCGGAGATGAAGAGATGTTTCGTGAGCTTGCTGAAAATGACGGCCCTCGAAAATATGTCACCTTTGGTGATAATTCAAAGGGTAAAGTGGTTGGCCTTGGTAAGGTGGCCATCTCACATGATAGTTCCATTCAAAATGTCATGCTCGTTGAATCTCTTGGCTATAACTTACTTTCAGTATCTAGATTTGCTGATTTCGGTTTGAATGTCCTATTTACTGAGGTAGAGTGCCAAGTATTTCGTCGAGACAATCATAAAATGGTCTTTACCGGTATGCGTAGAGGTGATCTTTACATTGTCGATTTCTCTAAAAAGGCACAACCTAAAACTTGCTTTATCGCTAAATCCTCAAAAGGTTGGTTGTGGCATAGACGACTAGGTCACGTTGGCATGAGAAACCTTGACAAGCTTATTAAAGGAAATCATATCCTTGGAGTTAACTATGTCATATTTGATAAGGATAGACTTTGCAGTGCTTGTCAAGCAGGTAAACAGGTTGGAGGAAGACATCCCGTGAAGAACATCAGGACCACAAGGAGGCCACTTGAGCTACTTCATATGGATCTTTTTGGTCCCAACGCCTACAAGAGTCTCGGTGGAAATTCTTTTGGTCTAGTTATAGTTGATGATTTTTCAAGATTTACGTGGGTGTTCTTTCTTAATGACAAGTCGCAGGTCCAGAAGATCTTCAGAAACTTCGCTAGGAAGGACCAAAATCAGTTTGACGTGAAGATCAAGAAGGTTTGAAGTGACAACGGAATGGAGTTCAAGAACGCAAATGTGGACACCTTTCTTGACGAAGAAGGGATTTCACATGAGTTCTCGGCTACGTACACACCTCAACAAAATGGAGTTGTTGAGAGGAAGAACCGGACGCTCATCGAAATGGCAAGAACGATGCTTGATGAATACAAGACGCCGAAGCACTTTTGGGCAGAAGCGGTTGAGACAGCTTGTCACGCAACAAATCGCTTATATCTTCACAAGCTACTCGGCAAGACGGCATACGAGCTTCTCACCGGTAACAAACTCCAAGTTGGATACTTTCGAGTATTCGGCTCAAAGTGCTACATTCTTGATAAGCATCGTCGTTCAAAGTTTTCTCCTAAATCTCATGAAGGTTTTCTACTTGGTTATGGCTCAAACTCTCACACTTACCATGTCTACAACAATTTCACCCGAAAGGTTGAAGAGACGGTAGATGTGAAGTTTGATGAATCTAATGGCTCGCAAGTAGAGCAATTGCCAATTGATGTAGGAGACAAAGACCCTTCAGAAGCAATCCAAGACTTGTCCATTGGCAAAATTCGTCCAACGGAGGTGAAGGAGAGTACTTCATCCGTCCAAGTGGAAGCTTCTACTTCACGACAAGGTGAACCAAGAATCGACACGGAAGCATCCACAAGTGGGACACACCAAGATGAAGAAGACAAGGAAATGCATCAAGACGAACATCAACAACCTCTTTCTCCACCACGACAAGAGAACGACAACGTCAACAATGAAGAAGGCCAAGAAGAAGAACAAGATGAAGAAGATGTTCAACCAAGACCCAAGCAAAAGCTCTCACGAGTTCGAGCAAGAATTGCCAAAGATCATCCCATCGAGCAAATCCTCAATGATATACAAACCAGGAGAATCACTCGCTCAAAAACTCATTTAGCTAACTTTTGTGAAAACTATTCATTCATCTCTAGCATTGAACCTATGAAGGTTGAAGAAGCATTGGAAGATCCGGATTGGATAAACGCTATGCATGAAGAGCTACACAATTTTGAGAGAAACCAAGTTTGGACATTGGTTGAGAAGACCGACAACAACCACAACATCATTGGTACCAAATGGGTGTTTCGCAACAAGCAAGATGAAGATGGACAAGTGGTTCGCAACAAAGCATGTCTCGTCACCCAAGGGTACACACAAGTCAAAGGTATGGACTATGGTGAGACATATGCTCCCGTTGCTAGACTTGAGTCCATTCGCATCTTACTTGCCTATGCTAATCACCATAATATCACCTTGTACCAAATGGACATCAAAAGTGCTTTTCTAAATCGTGAAATAGAGGAGGAAGTTTATGTCAAACAACCTCCTGGCTTTATCAATCCTAAGAAACCAAATCATGTTTACAAACTTCACAAAGCTCTTTATGGTCTTAAACAAGCTCCTAGAGCATGGTATAAATGCTTGACCAAGTTCCTTATTGCAAGTGGTTTTGAAATTGATAAAATTGATTCTACTCTTTTTACTAAAAGGGTTAATGGAGAACTATTTGTATGCCAAATTTATGTTGATGATATCATATTTGGTTCAACTAACCCTCTC
This sequence comes from Triticum dicoccoides, assembly GCF_002162155.2. Classification (NCBI taxonomy): domain Eukaryota; kingdom Viridiplantae; phylum Streptophyta; class Magnoliopsida; order Poales; family Poaceae; genus Triticum; species Triticum dicoccoides. The sequence goes on along the minus strand of NC_041390.1, from coordinate 406,361,813 downwards.
TTTAGTGAAAAGTTTGGAAAGCTAATGTCGGAGAAGTTTGAGATGTCTATGATAAGTGAACTCAAATTCTTTCTCGGTTTGCAAATCAAGCAAACTAAGGAAGGTACATTTGTCTCTCAAACAAAGTACACCAAGGACTTATTCAAGAAGTTCAATATGCAAGAATGCAAAGGTATGTCTACACCCATGCCTACTGGTGGACATAATGATTTGACCAAAGATGGTGAACCGGTTGATCAAAAGGTTTATCGCTCTATCATTGGTTAATTGTTATACCTATGTGCTTCACGTCCCGGTATTATGCTAAGTGTGTGCATGTGTGCACGATATCAAGCTGCTCGTAAAGAATGTCATCTTAAGGCTGTGAAAAGGATAGTGAGATATTTAATACATACACCAAATTTTGGCATTTGGTATCCTAAGAGGTCTTCTTTTGATCTTGTTGGCTATTCCGACTCGGATTATGCCGGAGACAAGGTTGATAGAAAGTCCACTTCGGGTACTTGTCAATTTCTTGGTAGATCTCTTGTGTCTTGGTCTTCCAAGAAACAAAACTCGGTATCCTTATCCACCGCCGAAGCGGAATACATTGCCGCTGGTTCATGTTGTGCTCAATTACTTTGGATGACCCAAACTCTTAAAGATTATGGGATCTATGTGAAACATGTTCCACTACTTTGTGACAATGAAAGTGCTATCAAAATTGGTCATAATCATGTACAACATTCTCGAACTAAGCATATTGAAGTTCGTCATCATTTCATTCGAGATCATGTTGCTAAGGGTGACATTAATCTTAAGCATGTTCGCACCGATAAGCAATTAGCGGATATATTTACCAAACCTCTTGATGAGAAAGTGTTTTGCAGGTTGAGAGGAGAATTGAACATCATTGATGCTTCGAACTTGGAGTAGAAACTCCATTGGATACATGCAAGACATGAGCTTATGACTAATCCATGATATATCTCTTATGATAACTATCTTATGTCTTGGATATATTTGCACCTTGCATGTTGTCTAACCCATGTAGGTGCTTGGTTGAATCTAATTCCATGAGATTGCGACTCACTCACATCTTGAGCAATCTCTACATCACCAAGACTCTACACAATGGTGGTTGAAGACAAGGAAGCACAAAACCATTCAAACATATCCTTTGACAAATTCTATGTTGAGCTTCATGATTGTCATTTTTGGATACACAAGTGCTCTTCCTTGCAAGAACTAACCCATGTAGGTAGATGAACTCAAACTCCAAGTGGTACTCTCAACTCTTGATGAGCTACATCAACCTTGAGCACCCACACAAGTTCAACTACATGAGAAAGAACCACACCACCACCCAAGGTATGTTATTCCATCTTAGAGAAGCTTTACTCCAAGACATGAGTCAAAGCAACTCAACAAGATGTGAATACATCAAGATGCTTAAACGAAAAATGGTAACCCCATTTTGAGCTTAAACGATGAGTATGACCTATGATCAAGTGTTCTCACTTGACTCCTAAGTCAATATACTCTAACATAGGTGACTATGTCACCGCCAAACTCTAGATGAAGTTCTCTTGTGTTCTTTTCTGTGTTATTTCATTTGTCTCATGCATGTTTATTTTCTTTCTCTTTTTCAAAAAAAATAAAAAAACTTCATCTAGATCTTTCAGTTTCTTCTCTTTCTGTTTATGTTCTGCATTTTATGCATTCAATTCCTTGCAAATCCTTCAGGTAATTCATTGCAAATCTTTGTGAGATCCTACATGTCTAGTGAGCTGAGGTGACAAGTGTTTTTCTCTGTGTGAACTCGGTTTCACCGACTTGTAATTTTTGGTCCAACCGAATCTTTTCGGTGCCACTGAAACATACCACTCGGTGCCACCGACTTCGCAACAGGAAAAACAGTTTGCCACTTGTTCTATATTTCTTCTGATCCAGCTCTACTCAATGAATCTTGTCCTCTACAAGCATCACAGTTTTATCCATTGCTTTGTGCTGAGTCTCAAGGACCAAACCTATACGACGGATTCCAGAAAGCCCTTCTTGGAAATTGATGTCAAAGGGGGAGAGAGAGATCACATCAAAGCTTGTAGGAGAGAGAGATCACATCAAGGGAGAGAAAAAGTCTCAAGGACCAAACCTACAAGAGAGAAAATATTAAGGGGGAGAGAGAGACTTCCAGGGGGAGAGAATACTCAAGGATCCCAGATGTCCCAGATGCTTGATGCTTGATGTTCAAGAGGAGAGATGTCACATGTCTTTTTAGGGGGAAAGACATGTTCATTTGTATCTTTCAGCTCTAATTTGTTGTTCCTTATCTTCTCCCAATATCCCATGTAAGATTCTGGGGGAGCAAGACACCTAAGGGAAAGAAATCAGTCAAATTCATTGCATATCTTTATTCTTGGGGACATGTTGAATCCAATGTGTTACCTTGTACTCACTCTCTACATGTCATCCCAGTCTTGGTATTCTTGTGGTTTCTTTTGTTTGCTCTGGCTAGTGGATGTACCTGTGTTATCTAACTTTGTTTGTGCGGGTTCATTCCATCCTAAGCCAACTCAAGACCACAAGGTAAGTATATGCATCAAAATCATGAGTATGAGGAGTTCTTGCTTATGTACACACTGTTTGCAAGAAGGACTCATGAGCATGAACGTATTTTCCTTGATAATCTTTTGCTCTGATGCATATGGCCAAGATACATGTAACACATTGCCTACTTTGTCATGGTTATGCTCTCACATGCCTATATATTTCATATTTACATGAGTGCATACATGTAGGGGGAGCCTATGCTTGTTACATGTCCTTCTAAAGCTTTACTTGCTGTTCTTTATATCGTTATCTAAAGCTTTGATGTATGTTGCCATCAATTACCAAAAAGGGGGAGATTGAAAGCACAAGTGCTCCCTAGGTGGTTTTGATAATTGATGACAACATATCTCTTGTTGGACTAACATTTCTATCTAGCATGTTTCAGATAAGTTCAACAATGGAGTGGCATGGACTAAAGGTTGTGGGAACTCCTTCAAGATGCTAAGGACAAAGGATTGGCTAAAGCTTCAAGCTCAAGACTCTTCATTTTACATTTTAGTGATCCAAGATCACATTGAGTCCATAGGAAAATCCAATACTATCAAGGAGGGATGAGGTGTTGCTTAATGAGCCTCTTGCTTCATGTGCTTAATGATATGCTCCAAAATCCTCAGCTACTTTCCCACTTCCACATATGACCTAAACCCTAAGCCAAACTCGGTCATACCAATTCTTTCTATCCGGCGCCACCGAGTTTCACTTGTCATAAGCCACTGCCAAACCCTAGCAATTCGGTTCTACCGATAGGGATCTCGGTCTCACTGAGATGGGATTGCAAACTCTCTGTTTCCCTTTTGTAACTTTTCGGTCTCACCGAAAGAGCGAATTGGTCCCACCGAGATTGCAGTGTAAACTCTCTGTTTCCTTTTTGTAACTTTTCGGTCTCACCGAAAGAGCAAATCGGTCCCATCGAGTTTACCTGACCAACTCTCTGGTTAGCTTATTACCAAACTCGGTCTCACCAAGTTAGTGTAATCGGTCTCACCGAGATTATGTTATGCCCAAACCCTAACCATATCGGTCCTACCGAGTTGCATGTCAGTCCCACCGAAAATCTCTAACGGTCACTAGGTTTACCTTTTCGGTCCGACCGAGTTTGTTGATTCGGTCCCACCGAGATTGGAAAACTGTGTGTAACGGTTGGATTTTGTGTGGAGGCTATATATACCCCTCCACCTCCTCTTCATTCATGGAGAGAGCCATCAGACTAAGCCTACACTTCCAGCATCCTATTTCTGAGAGAGAACTACCTACTCATGTGTTGAGGCCAAGATATTCCATTCCTACCATATGAATCTTGATCTCTAGCTTTCCCCAAGTTGCTTTCCACTCAAACCTTCTTTCCACCAGATCCAAATCCTATGAGAGAGAGTTGAGTGTTGGGGAGACTATCATTTGAAGCACAAGGCAAGGAGTTCATCATCAACACACCATTTGTTACTTCTTGGAGAGTGGTGTCTCCTAGATTGGCTAGGTGTTACTTGGGAGCCTCCGACAAGATTGTGGAGTTGAACCAAGGAGTTTGTAAGGGCAAGGAGATCGCCTACTTCGTGAAGATCTACCGCTAGTGAGGCAAGTCCTTCGTGGGCGATGGCCATGGTGGGATAGACAAGGTTGCTTCTTCGTGGACCCTTCGTGGGTGGTTGCTTCTTCGTGGACCCTTCGTGGGTGGAGCCCTTCGTGGACTCGCGCAACCATTACCCTTCATGGGTGGAGCCCTCCGTGGACTCACGCAACCGTTACCCTTCGTGGGTTGAAGTCTCCATCAACGTGGATGTAGGATAGCACCACCTATCCGAACCACGGGAAAAACATCCGTGTCTCCAATTGCGTTTGAATTCTCCAAACCCTTCCCCTTACATTCTTGCAAGTTGCATGCTTTACATTCCGCTGCTCATATACTCTTTGCATGCTTGCTTGATATGTATTGTGTATGTTGAAATTGTGCCTAAAACTCCACTCAAACCAAAAAGGCCTAAAAATTGCAACTTTAGCACTAAGTGTCTAATCACCCCCCCCCCCCTCTAGACATATCTACTTCTAGATCCTACAGCAGGCCGCTCGTAAGAAGCTTAAGGCCAGGCTGAACAAGGTTTAGCAAGAGCTCCAGGACGCTGTGAAGAAGTGTGAGACCTTGGAGTGCGATGTTTCGGATTGAGAGACCGAACTCACAAAGGCCCGCCGAAGCGTGGAAGAGGCCCGGGTTGAGGCCCAGGGCACCCTCCAGGAGATCCAGGAGGCCAAGAAAATCGCGGCGGGTAAGGTGTTTAGTATGAAAAGCAAGTATGTGAAGAAGAAGTATATCTTACTAACCCAGATTCGGAGTTCTCCAGGGGCGTTTATAGACCTGCTGCGTAGTGTGTCTGATGCTGCGGAGTTCTTCCGAGCCAAAGAGGGGAGCTCAACGGAGAAGCTGTTCTGGTCGCAATATCTTGCGCCAGAACATCCCGTGCCCTTTAGCGATCAGCTAAAACAGCTGGTTGAGCTGCATCGGGTGGCCGAACTGGCCATGAAGGACTTAAAAATACGACTGTGGCCTGCCGAAGCTATGCTAGGCAGCTACTTCGGGCTCGTGAAGCGGCTGGTGAACGTCTGTCCTCGGCTGGACGTCGTCATGCGATCGACCTGCATTGAGGGTGCGCGCATGGCCTTCGCCCGCGTCAAGGTGTGGTGGGCAAAGATGGAAGCCGTCAAGCTGACGACTGAGGGGCCACCAGAGGGAGCACCGCACGCCCGAGCAGTATTTTGCAGATGTCCTAGAGGGGTCTCGTATTGTGGCAACGCAATGCCCGCAAGACATTATTTTTGAATGAATACATTCATGTTGTCTTTGCCTTGTATGATGAAACAAAATCGTTATGTAATATAATGTTTGTTATTTAAAAAATTTCACCTCCTTTGTGGCCGTGTTGTGAAAAATCTGAGAGTTGGCCAGTCGTCGGCTTCTGCCCCCACGTAGATAGTACGGGGGTGTTCGGGATGTAATCTAAACACTCCTGATCCAATTGTTTGGTCCTTGAAGGAGGTGTTTAGCGCAACGAACCAGGCAATCGGACTATGCAACTTTAGCACCACACTTAGCAATAGGAGTTTGACGATAAAAGATAGGTGCAGCCCATAGTATCCGAACTAGGATGCCATAAACACCTGATCGGGTAAGTACCAATCCCTCGTGTAATGCAGCGAAAATCTCTAAGGATTTGAGACCTCCGAAAATCTCTACCGATCCCTCGCGTAATGTACTAGAGTGTACGGGTGCTATTTGATAAAGTTATCAAAAAATAAAAAGAAGAAAAGGTAGTAAGCTAGAGCCGTAAAATTTGGGCCGCAAACTATTTCCATTATAATTTCATTGGTGCGTTAAAGCGCATTTATACAAGTAGTGCAATAAGCAGGAGGCTATTTAATATGCCTTAACTAAGGGAGAGCTGCGTGTGGGTCCTGAAAATAGGTAAAGGGATCGTTAAAGAAACCACCTAAAATTTCCCCCGTGCATCCATGCTTCTTGTCGTCTTGGTGTATTTATCCATCAAAAAGGAACCGATGGTCAAGCCGTTAGGGAAGTGCATGTGAAAAAGAGACCTGAAAAAGGAGGAAAATGGAAACAATGAAAGTATGTGTGTGTGCGAGGGCAGTCGAGCCGTATTGTGGATCACAAGCTAGTTATGCCTCCACCCATGCCCATGGTATTTTGAGTGCATAGTTATGTATGCAGTACAATTGCCGCCACTTGGTCGGGACTGGGACGGAGGTTGAATTGCTAGTCGAGCTCTTGACGAGCCGAGATGTCTTGCTGCAAAATAGTCCGGACTCTCTCGACAGTGTCCGGGAGCTCGGCCACTGAATTAAGGTTCTATTTGAAAAGGTCGCTCTGTACTTCCGCTGCTAAGGTAGCGGTGTGCTCCTCGGTGCGGAGGGAGCGTTCCGTGTTTCCATTAACTGTTATGACGCCTCGTGGTCCGGGCATCTTGAGCTTGAGTTAAGTGTAGTGTGGCATCGCGTTGAATCGAACAAATGCGGTTCGTTCGAGCAGTGCGTGATAGCCGCTGTGAAGGGGGACGATATCGAAGATTAACTCCTTGCTTCGGAAGTTTTCCGGAGATCCGAAGACAACCTCTAGTGTGATTGAGCCTGTACAGTGGGCCTCTACACCTGGTATGACTTCTTTAAAGGTAGTCTTGGTGGGCTTGATCCGTGATGGATTAATGCCCATTTTGCGCATTGTATCCTAATAGAGTAAGTTGAGGCTGCTGCCACTGTCCATCAGGACTCGCGTCAGGTGGAACCCGGCAATTATTGGGTCCAGGACCAGTGCGGCTGAACCGCCGTGACGGATACTGGTTGGATGATCCCAGCGATCGAAAGTGATCGGGCATGACGACCATGGATTAAATTTTGGGGCGACTGGCTCTATCGCGTAGACGTCCCTGAGCACGCGCTTGCGCTCCCTCTTGGGGATGTGGGTACAATATATCATGTTCACCGTTTTGACCTGAGGGGGAAACTTCTTCTGTCCACCAATGTTCGGTGGCCGGGGCTCCTCATCGTCGTCTTCGCTTTGTGATCCCTTCCCCTTGCTTTCGGCATTTAACTTGCCGGCCTGTTTAAAAACCCAACAATCTCTGTTGGTATGATTGGGTGGTTTGTCTGGGGTGCCATGAATCTGGCACGAAAGATCGAGTATGCGGTCCAAGCTGGATGAGCCTGAATTGTTTTTTTTGAACGGCTTCTTCCGCTGACCGGACTTAGATCCACTGAATTTGGCATTGACCACCGTATCATCAGTGTTGTCATTGTTGTTTCGACGCTTATATCTGTTGCGTCGAGACTTGTCATTGCTATTTTTGGCTTTAGGGATGCCGGCGTCGCTTGCATTGTTTTTGCTTTGGGCCAGCCAACTGTCCTCACCCGCACAAAAGCGGGTCATGAGTGCCGTGAGGGCTGCCATGCACTTCGGCTTTTCTTGGCCAAGGTGACGGGCGAGCCATTTGTCGTGGATGCTGTGTTTAAAGGCCACTAGGGCTTCGGCATCTGGACAGTCAACGATCTGGTTCTTTTTAGTTAAGAACCTAGTCAAAAATTCCTAGCAGACTCTCCGGGCAGTTGAACTATATGGCTTAAGTCATCAGCGTCTGGAGGTCAAACATATGTACCTTGGAAGTTGTCAAGGAAGGCTTCTTCCATGTCCTCCCAGCTGCCGATGCAATTTTCGGGCAGGTTGTTCAGCCAGTGCCAGGCGGGCCCTTTGAGTTTTAGGGGGAGGTATTTAATGGCATGAAGTTCGTCACCGCGGGCCATATGAATATGGAGAATGAAGTCCTCGACCCATACTGCGGGATATGTGGTTCCATCGTATGATTCGATATTCACGGGTTTGAACCCTTCTGGGAATACATGTTCCATGACTTCGTCAGTGAAGCACAGAGGGTGTGCGGCGCCTCTATATCAGGCCGCATCGCGACGTAGCTCCGATGGAGTCCGTCTGCGGCGTTCGGCCCGCGCATGACTAGGTTTGTCACGTCCGAATAGATAGCCGTCGTCATGTGTCGAGGCACATCCTCGCGATCCATAGATCGTTCTAGTATGTCCTGCTCTATTGTTCAGGTCCTGCCGAAGGTCGTATGTGTGAGCGCGAGCTGTTTTACCTCTGTATTTGCGATGAGGCGGCATGGGCTGGTGTTCGGTTTGAGTTGCCCTGTTATCCCGACCGCGTGGTGGTCGGTCAGTCGCATTGCACGATGGCAGTATGTGCTCCGGCGCCTCGTCGTCGAACTAAGGTAGCAATTTCCGCTGCGGGTTGCTTTTTGCTGGGCGCTTGAGGCCGTGTTCTTCGGCTGCTAGGACATCGGTCCATTTATCGTTGAGCAGATCTTGGTCAGCTTGAAGCTGCTGCTGCTTCTTTTTTAGTCACCTTGCAGTGGCTATTAGTTGGTGCTTGAAGCGTTCCTGCTCAAGAGGTTCCTCAGGCACGATGAAATCCTTAGTGCCGAGGCTCGCCTCATCCTCGGAGAGCGGAAGATAATTGCTGTTGAGGGAGTCCTGTATTAGGGGGTCTCCGGACAGCCGGACCGTTGGACTATGAAGATACGAGATTGAAGACTTCGTCCCGTGTCTGGATGGGACTCTACTTGGCATGGAAGGCAAGCTAGGCAATATGGATATGTATATCTCCTCCTTTTTAACCGACCTTGTGTAACCCTAGCCCCCTCCGGTGTCTATATAAACTGGAGGGTTTTAGTCCGTAGGACAAGATACAATCATACCATAGGCTAGATTCTAGGGTTTAGCCTCTCTGATCTCGTGGTGGATCAACTCTTGAAATACTCATATCATCAAGAACAATCAAGCAGGACGTAGGGTATTACCTCCATCAAGAGGGCCCAAACCTGGGTAAAACATCGTGTCCCCTGCCTCCTGTTATCATCCGCCTTAGACGCACAGTTCGGGACCCCCTACCTGAGATCCGCCGTTTTTGACACCGACATTGGTGCTTTCATTGAGAGTTCCTCTGTGTCGTCATCATAAGGCTTGATGGCTCCTTCGATCATTGCTAGCGATGCGGTCCAGGGTGAGGCTTTCCTTCCCAGACAGATCTTCGTATTCGGCGGCTTCGCACTGCGGGCCAATGCTCTTGGCCATCTAGAGCAGATCGAAAGCTACGCCCCTGGCCATCAGGTCAGATTTGGAAACTTGAACTACACAGCCGACATCCGCGGAGACTTGATCTTCAATGGATTCGAGCCCATGCTGGACGCGTCGCACAGTCGCGACATGCAAGACGTAACTCTGCCGTCGGATAGTGTTCGGGAGATCGCATCTGCAGCTACTCCGGCCTTTAACCCGGAGCAAATCGCGCCATCCTAAAGCGGAGGGATGGACCCCGCGATGGAGGCCGCACTCTCAGTGGCGATAGAGCCAGATATTGACTTCACCCCTTATGAGAGCCGTGTCACTGAACCACTGGATTTATCCCCGGCCACGGACTCCAAGCCGCCTACATCCGTGCATGTCGAATCCGACGGGGCACCGACAATGGAGTTCACCTCTGCGGATATCTTTCAGCACTCACCTTTCGGAGATGTGCTAAATTCATTAAGGTCTCTCTCCCTGTCAGGAGAACCTTGGACGAACTATGTCCGGCTAGAATGGGATGCGGACGACGAAGAAATTCGCTGCCCATGCACCACCCACTTAGTACCCACTGTCGACGACTTAACCGACATGCTCGACTTCGACTCCGAAGACATCAAAGGTATGGACGACGATGCAGGAGACAAACCAGAACCACCACCCACAGGACGCTGGACCGCTACTTCATCACATGACGTATACATGGTGGATGCACCCAGAGAGGGCAATGGCGAAGAGACAGCGGAGGATGCACCCTCCAAGAAACCCAAGCGCCGACGTCAACGGCGCCGCTCTAAGTCCCGCCATAGCAAAAACAACGATAATAATAGTCCACGTGACTCTGGAAGAAATGACAACTGCACCACCCCGGTGGCAGAACACGATCAAGATGCAAACTGCACACATAGTATGGATCCGATGTCCGAACACGATGACGCCAAAGATAAGCCTCATCAATCCCCGTCTAGGGAACAAAACAGTCCGGGCGAAGATGCACACATCATCCTGGAAATGCACTTGGAGAAAGAAAACCTCCGCGGAAGGCTTATTGCCACAGCAAGGAGCCTGAAGAAACAGAAGCAAAGGCTCAAGGTCGCACAAGATATGCTCAACAGCAAGTGGAACAAAGTAACAAAGTATGGTGGAAGTTACCATCAAAATAGCTATCCAAAGGGCAAACTATTACCGAAATTCGACAATGAGGCCTTAGAGCCTATACAGCCGAAAGGTGATACGGCCAACCGGCCGGATCCACCACCCTGTGAACGCGATAGAGCAGCTAACAAAGTCATGCATAAGTCAACACACGATTCACGTGAGAACTTGCGTCAAAAATCTGGCGCGACCAGATATATCTATGGATCTAGGAAGCGTGCTACGGTACACAACCAACGCTGAATACTACAACCGTTCGAACACCATGGCACATCCCAATACAGGGGTGCTGCACACCCCTTATGTTTCGCTGATGAGGTGCTGGATCACGAATTCCCAGAGGGATTCAAACCAGTGAACATAGAGGCGTACGACGGAACCACAGACCCTGGAGTCTGGATAGAGGACTTCATCCTCCATATTCATATGGCTCGTGGAGACGATTTCCATGCCATTAAATACTTGCCCCTCAAGCTTAAAGGGCCAGCTAGGCACTAGCTGAAAATCCTCCCCGAAAACTGAATTGGAAGTTGGGAGGAGCTCGAGGACGCTTTCTGGGCCAATTTTCAAGGGACTTATGTCCGACCTCCGGATGCAGACGATTTAAGTCATATAATCCAACAGTCCGGAGAGTCCGCCCGAAAGCTTTGGAATAGGTTCCTCACCAAGAAGAACCAAATCGTCGACTGTCCGGACGCCGAAGCCTTAGCAGCTTTTAAACACAGCGTCCGAGATGAATGGCTCGCCAGACACCTCGGTCAAGAAAAACCGAGAACAATGGCAGCCCTAACAAGCCTCATGACCCACTTTTGTGCAGGCGAGGACAGCTGGTTGGCCCGTAGCAGCACCAGCGACCCAAGCACATCCGAAGTCAGGGATGGCAATGGTAAACCACGATGCAACAAAAACAAGCGTCGAAATAAGAAGGTAGCCCAGATAACACGACGGTAAACGCCGGATTCAGGGGCTCCTAACCAGACCAGCGGAAAAAGCCTTTCAAAGGCAGTAGAGAAGGACAATCTGGCCTAAACAAAATTCTTGACAAACTATGTCAGATTCACGGCACCCAAGACAAACCTCCAAATCATACCCATAGAGAATGTTGGGTCTTCAAGCAGGCCGGTAAGATAAACGCCAAATACAAAGGCGAAGAGACACCAAGCGAAGACGAGGATGAACCTCGCCAGCAAAATGCCGGAGGACAGAAAAAGTTCCCACCAGAGATTAAAACAGTAAATGTAATCCATGTGACAAAGAGGAGAAGCAATCATGCACTCCGATGCACACGCGCCATAGAGCTCGTCACCCCTATGTTCAACCACTCGTTGGCACGCCCGATCACTTTTGATCGTCGGGATCACGTTACAAATATCCGGCGCGAAGGGCTGACGACCTTGGTGCTAGACCCAATAGTAAATGGGTACCATTTCACACGGGTCCTCACGGACGGCGGCAGTGACCTAAATCTGATATATCAGGACACAGTCCGCAGAATGGGGATAGACCCGACACAAATAAGCCACAGTAATACTACCTTCAAGGGAGTAACACTAGGCCAAGAGACCCGCTGTACGGGCTCTCTACCACTAGAGGTGGTATTCGGTTCTCCCGATAACTTCCGAAGCGAAATGTTAACTTTTCACATCGCTCCATTCCGAAGTGATTATCAAGCACTACACGGAAGGGCGGCTTTTGCTCGTTTTAACGCAGTACTGCATTATGCTTTTCTCAAGCTCAAGATGCCCGGTCCACGTGGCATCATCACAGTTAGCGGAAATACCAAACGTTTTTACGTATGGAAGAGGATGTGGCAGCTCTAGCAGCTGCAAACTAAGACGGCCTCACCAAACAAAAAAATGGCATGTCGTCAAGACCACGGACACGGTTAGACGAATCCGGCGTTCCATCATATATACATGAGATTGGTTTTCGAACCCTCATAAAATGACACCTGGGGCTTCCCGCGGGTAATCAGGGCCAGCCCGGCTCAACTTGGTTTCTCTTGAATTTCGATAGTTCATTGATAATAACCAACTCTTCTCAATTTTGGCACGACAACTTTCACCTAAGTTCTTTCTTTTTACAGATGACAATCGTGCTGCACCCGTCCAGGACATGGAACAACAGGGACACAGGCACAGATGTGCTGCAGGGACCCGCCCAAAGGTTTCTTTTTAGATTAAGACCCTGTGTAAACCTTTTTTTTACTGTCTCTTGTTGCTCACATCCTCCGGATACTCCACACAACCGAGAAGGATGCTGGCGTTATTGGCATGTGGCCACGCCAGGATTTTGCACGTACCTGGACACATGGGGTTCACTACAAGAAATACGGTCAATTATGACTCCCCATTTTGGTCATTAATTTGTCATTGCTTTCGTTTATTGACCTTTTTTAACCAAATTCGGAAGGTCAACAGTTGGCCGTCAAGAACGAACAAATGTGACCTTTTCTGGAATTTTTGTCATGGCCGCCCCTGACCAAAATTTTGGTCGTTAAATCTTTGACCAAAATTATGGTGATTACTAATGAGCCTAGGCCACCTAGGATCTGATGTGGCTGAACCAGCATGGCGCTGACGTGGAAAAAATGATGACATGGATGCCATGTAGGATTAGTCCAAATCAGTTGTTTTAATGGGCTGAGCCCAATAATTTAGCCCATTTTTACATTTACTTTTGGGCCACAGCCTGTTAATGTTAGTTCTTGGGCTCAGGAAATGTGCAGTCCATTTATTGAATGCCAGCCCTTCTCTCTAAACAACAAAAATATATGAATCTTTTTCTATCAAAAAAACTATATTGGGCCTTGAGACGAGCAAGCCCACTCATGCAATTTAGTATTTTCGCTGTCCAGCAAATAGCCAATAGTAGCTCAAAAAGAAAAAAAATCATTGCACAATTTGGCAGTCAACCAATACTGGAGAATAGAATGATAAATATAATTCTCCAAGATTTCATTAACTTAGGCCCAACAGTATCATTACGCCACAGTTTTAGAAGATGCACCAACCAAAATAACATAGCCAGTAGCTTAGTATCAGTACACCATGTTCATAAGATGCACCAACCAAAACAGAACCTCCTCAAACCACAGCCAATCCCTGGTCCATATTGTGATTCATATGTCCAGTCAACCAAAACTCATCAACCCCAGGTCCAAACAACTCAACATCAAAGGTCCCAAAGCCAACATCAACCATGCCGTACTAAACTATTTTACCTTCGAATAGATCCATGATACGCGCAAATCTAGCATCACTTGCTACAGCCCTAGCATCGGTGGCCTCAACTCTTTGCAGTAACAACTGATACTCTGCGGCACGCGCAGCTTCGGTCTCCTCTGATTTTTTCTTGACCTCAACAAGCTCCTCTCGCATCAACTTAGAGGCTTGCCTCTCCCTCTCAAGCTTGTACTCTAGTTCTTGTACATGAGCATCCAAAGCAGATGCAGACCTGTTGAACTTCTTCTTGGAGCTCGAATCAAGGCCAACATTTTGAAGGAATGTGCTGGAGGGACATTCTTTAGTGAGAATGTCAGCAACAACAGCAGCAACATTCTTTGGTTCTCCACCTTCTGGTACCCCTTGTTCCATAGCTTTTTACATGTCAGCCTCACATTTAAAGAAAGATGTACACATGTCATTGCAGTTGGTTCTGAATGACTAGGAAACTTTATAAGCAAACTATTCAAGAATTTTGACTAAATAATAATCCAGTCTCCATGCTACTAATTAACTAGTAGTTATTTGAAAACTTTGAAGCAGACAAGCAGAATTAATCATTCTTAGGAATCACTTTTTTTGCAAGTTACTATCAGCTACATGAAAGAAGCATGGCACCAGGTTTATTAAATAGGTAAGCATACACAACAAACCATTGTTGAAATTTAAATTAGGCAACTAAGTGCACCTCTGTTTAGCTTAAATGGGAACATGGAGTGGAGAAGAATGTAGTACATTTCAGGAGCGCATATGTTGTTTCTTTAGTACAGTATACAGTATCAAAGAATCCACTTCCACAAGTCCTAAACATTTCATTCAGATCGTATATGAAATGACAGAGTTTATCCACTTCGAAAGCAAGGAAGATAGATGCTTCAGGCAATCACTAGAAAAATAATCAAAGAGCATACAACACTCTCTCTTAATTACCAGTGTTAAAAGACAAAGCAGTACCTGCTGGACTGCAACAAGAACTAAAATTGCCTAAATATTGTCGCATTTCCAGTACCAAAATGAATATGCAATGCAATGAAATAGAGGATTGGGACAAACAAACTATAACAAAACATGAATCATATACTGTACTACTTTGAACAACCCATCTCTATCAAATCTGTCGATCAGAAGTCATATAATGTAATCAAGTGTAACAAGGATGAGGTAAACAAGCCTCATCAACACAGAAAAGAATAGTAGAAACTTGCTATCGCCTTCTTAACTGGCTTAGAGAAATCAGTCTTCTTGCCATTGTGGCACTCCTTGAATAGATCAAACAAAGTCAACTCTTCACCCTTACGAGCCTCTTTCTGAAATTGTTCACGACACAATGGAACAATAAGAAACAATTGAAAGAATCACTGTAGTAGCAAATGAAAACATGAGAGATCCTTACCAAAGCATGCACATGAGAAATGTAGGGGCGAGAACCAGTTTTCTGATGGAACTTAACTTCGAAACGGTTCTCCTTGTTCGACTGACAGGTTTCCTACCATGGAAAAAGATGTATGAGAATTAATGGAGCAACCACAAAGGCTCCTAAAGATTGCAATCCAAGTTGCAGTTCAAAAGGGTATGCAGCCATAATAGCATGAAAATCAATGTTATCATCATCTCTCCAAGTAGCACAACTGATGTTTAGTAAAGAAAGGTAGAGATAAAGACAACATATCTATCTTCAGACATCATGTCTTTTTATTGATCGACTTCCTTGCCTTCTTAGGAACCTTCAAAGCATTATAATAAAAGAGAGACAACTATTAGATCTCATGCAAAAAATGTATTTCCAGAATTAGTCAAAGCACTAAAGCACATATAGCATACAAATAGCCCCCATCCCTCAAAAACAAAAGTAGAATTAGCATCGTATCTTCCTTCTCCACTACAATATCATCAACTTCATCCTCCTCAATGACCTCATCGTCAGGACTCTACTCAGAGCTTGAGGCTTGTTGTGTTATGGCAGAAGCTGAGTCCCCATCGGTGATGACACTACTTTGCTGCATTCGATTTGAGTTCCTAACCATCATACCTAATGCAGTGATGCCAAGTGATTGGAATATGCGGTTGTTCCTCATCAAATTTTTAGCCCTAATCTTCTCGTATTCAGCAGTTGGCACTTCTTTACATGAACAAAAAATATAATTGTAAGACTGAATGGTTGAAATGCATAGGAGAAGCAAGACAACACAAACAACTGAGCTGCGAGTTTCTTAGCAATCCTAGAATACAAATACAAATCAGGAGTGAACTATTTTATTTTGTTTTTACTACAGAGTACATATCAGGAGCGAACTGTTTTATTTTGTTTTTTATACAAAGTACATATCAGGAGCGAACTATTAGTAATCCTAGAAGACATAAATTTCAGGTACTAGGTTACAAACATTAGCTAGGCACGAAACTATGCAAAGCGCAATTCACGTCCATAGAAAACCAAACAGCACACTCAACAAACAAGTTATATACCTGCGAGTTTCTTGCTCATTGTCATCTTTGTCATAGTGGATCTCACAGGAATTGGAACTGTGCTAATCAGCTTGGTTGTTACCTAGTTTACTTGCCTTGCTTGCTGGACGAGTTAATGGCCTAGGGAGCAGCATAGCAGTTACAAGTTAAAAATATAAAGTGGGCAGATGCTTTGAAACGTAGATAAATAGTTGCACATATAATAGTATCTAGACACAAGCACTTCACTACTTGTCATCGACATCAGTCACACTGTCACACATAAGCTGTAGCCTACACATTTTTAGCTATTGATAAAGATTGCTTATGTATCATGTCTTTGTATAATATACAAGTATTCAGTTGAGAGCAAGTGCAAAACAAAATACATTTGCAGTTCAAATGTTCAGTTCGTTAAATTTGCAGAAATTAAGTGTAGCAATAGGATTAAATATTTAAATTAACAGCCAGTGAAAAACTGATGTTGATTTGGAATTTTCAATGGGGACTGGCAGAACTAGAGCAGTGTGGTCACGTAATATCATGAGTCTACTATTGCAGAGCTATCTAGACTCCCGCAATGCCACTTTTCTTCGGTAAAAGTAGACTTAGTTGTCCAGAAACTGAATCGGATTTAGTTAAAATGGACCACCTACTTGGATGTGGGATGAACATGAAGTTACCTAGGGGAGGACAGAGAACATAGTCCGCTTGTACTTGGGCACCTCCGTGAGCAGCTTGTCCTGAGAGGTTGGTCGAACGGCACCCTCTTCTGCTTCCTTTCCACCTCTGCAACCTTCACCACGACATAACAAATACAGTGAGAAACGGTGGAGTGTGATGGTGCAGAGAGAGAGAGAGAGAGAGATGTGATGGTGGAGTGTGCTGCTAGGTTGGGCGAGCTAGAGCGGGGAAGCACAGGCGCCAGAGGCCCGTACCTGGAGAGGTCAAGGTCACGCCGCTGCTCCCGTCGCCCCGCCGGTGGTTGGACCGGCCGCTGCTCGCGTGCCCCTCCGGCGGCTGGACCGGCCGCTGCTTGCGCCGCACGCCGGTGGCTGGACCGGCCGCTGCTCGCGGCACCCCGCCGGTGGCTAGATCGGCCGCGGCTCGCGCTCGAGGGGAAGGCAGGGGCGGCTAGGGTTCGTGAGGAGGGCAGGGGCGGCTAGGGTTCGAGGGGATTTGGGGATTTGGGGGACGGGAGCGGTGGTACGGTGCAGTGCGGCTGAATTAGTTCGACGAAAATACCCTCATATCGTGCGGTCCGGGCGTGTGGTGGTGTTCTCTGGTGACAAAAATACCCTCATTTGTGGAGCGGGAAAATTTTCGCCAGCAGCGGGAAAGATTTTAGGTGTGGCGGGAGGAGATGTGGAGGTAGAAAACTTAGCACATATTATGTACAAAAAATAATTAAGTCATTTTTATGGAAATTTGAACTACAACTCCCTTATAGTTTACTTGTTATTTTAAAAAAATATTTTTAGGTACACAAATATCTATTTCATCATAGATATACCAAGAGTTTTGCAAGAATCAACCCTAAGTATGAACAGTTATTTTGGATTTTTTTGACTGCATTTTGAAACCGGCATAACAAATTCAAAAAAAATCAAAACAAAAAAAACCTTCGCATTATGTAATTATATGTGGCCTAGCTGCTGGGAAACATGATAAACTTGTAATACGACAATTGTCTCAAAAAGTGTTCTAAAAAATTAGCTATCATGTATGAAGATTCATGAATTACAAGCCAAATGACCACTGTGATGGAGCATTTGTTTCGGCTAGAGCAAACCAGTCGACAGTGAAACAACATGGCGCCGAGGTCCCCAGCCGTAGCCACCGGCGGAGCGACAGATGGAGGCAGGGACCAGCGGCTTCGCCGGCGGAGGGAGGGGCAATGGTTTCTCTTCCTTGTTTGCCTCTCGTGCGGTTGGGGAAGAGAACAAGTCGTAGGATTAATGACCTTCAATATCTTTTTCCATGCTCTCCTCATTATTGGTATACTTCATCACATCGCTCATTATTCCGCCGAGCACTCTCCACAACACCAACAAGCTCCAGCGTGCCTTTCTTTTGGCCGGTTCTGACAAGACCACAGGGGCAAAATGCAAAGTAAACTGGGACCTCATATGCCGCCCATACGACCATGCAGGCCTCGGTGTGCTCAACACTGACAAATTCGTGCGCGCCCTCCGACTGCGTTGGTTATGGTCTGAATGGACAGAGTCGTCCAAGATGTGGGTTGGCATGGGCAACCCTTGCGATGAAAAGAACCGGGATTTCTTCTATGCCTCCACTTCTATCACTATTGGGAACAGGGCCAAGACCCCTTTTTGGGAGGCGCCTTGGGTGCACGGCAGGAGACCTATTTATATTGAGCCTCTCATCCATGAGGCTTCCACAAGAAAAAACTGAAAGGTGAGAGAAGCTCTCAATAAGGGATCCTGGATCAACAAAATCAAGATGACCGCCAACTTCTTTATGACACACATTCATCAAATTGTTGATCTTTGGCTTCTGATCTCGGAATTCTCACTTGAGGAGCACATGGAGGATGAGATTACTTGGAAGCATGCCACTAATGGCCAATACTCCACGACGGCGGCTTACTCCATGCAATTTCTTGGAATGGTCCACTCTCCTATGGATCACACGGTTTGGAAGGCTTGGGCACCGCCCAAGGTGAAATTGTTTGCTTGGCTGGCCATACAAGATCGAATCTAGACAGCTAATAGGTTGGCCCAGCGTGGATGGCCAAACTGTCAACTCTGCCCCCTATGCAAAAGAGAACAAGAATCTGGCCTACACCTTTTCATCAAATGTCGATTCACCCTTCGCCTATGGAATTTGGTCAATGAGTAGGTACATTTAGAAGATCTTGACACATTTACTTGGCACCTTGAGGACTCTTTAAAGGAATGGTGGGTAAATAGATCAAGCAAGAGCACCCCCAACAGGAAAGCCATGGCCTCCCTCGCCATGCTATTGGGATGGACCATTTGGAACGAACAGAACGCCCAGGTCTTTCGACAAAAGAGTATGCCTCCAACGGTTTTGCTCAACAACATCAAGAGTGAAGTCATCCTTTGGGTAACCGCCGGGGCGAAGAAATTGGGTAACATCAAGTAACACTCTTTTGTTTTTTCAGTTACGAGGTGTATTTCGAACTCTATTCCCCCTTAATTAATATAAGAGGCAAATATTTTGCCTCGGTTTCACAAAAATTAATTGGTGGCAATGTCAGTTTGCTTTATGTTGGTTTTCTAATTTCTACATGTTCCTTTCTTACAGACTCTCCTTTTGCAACGTCCGGGTATGTGTCTTAGTTATATATAATTTTCTGAGTTCATATGAATTTATTATGATCTTGGGAGTTTAAATATAATTTAAAGGACACAGCCCCACATGTCATAGCTTTAGTTACTAAGGGAGTTCTTTAGTAAAAAAAAGGGGGAAATTCTTTAGTATTTTGATTAACTCAGCTTCTGTTAGCAACACAGTCGGTGGCAGCAAACACGGCCGTGAAACACTAAGCCTGAACCCAATTGTTCGGCTGTTTCTGAACCCAACTGAACCAAAGCCACGCAACACTAATCTGAACCCACGCATTCTGTGCATTTTCTTCATTTTTAACAAGCCGCGTTACAACAGTCTGAACCCACGCAACACTAAGTCAGAACCAACTGCTTCAATTTTTATCCAATAATGCAGGTCAGCCCAACAGATGAGGCAAAATTAGTAGTGCGGCTTTGTACCAATAAACATACGATTCCATGATCCAGATGAAGTTTGACTGACTTAAACTCTAACAACAACTCAATCACTCGAAAGGTTACTAGCTAGCATGGGACTTCTTCAGGATGACACACTCATACTTGACCTGGAACCACTTCATGGAATCTTTTTTTCATGGCATCTTCCTTGGTCACCCTTTGGTGGATCCCAACACAGGCCTTGCATCGGCATCGTTGGGGACGCGGTATCCAGCATGCTCCAGAACAACAAAGAGCTCCATACTCCATACCATAAATACCAGTTGATGGACAAGGTTACAACTTACAAGTTCAGTACCTGTTCAGGAAGTCATACCTGAGGGAATTAATCCAGTAAGTTTGAAGTATGTAAGAAAATATCATATCAATATTAGCATGCAAACCATAGTTCATAGAGGAACACAAAACACTTATCGAGAACAAGGTTACAACTTACAAGTTCAGACATACATAAAGTATGTTAACTATCAAACCTAATGGACAACATACAGGTATAACCGATACAACCAAACAAGGCAAGGTATTATATAGATAACATTTAGATTTCTTTACTTGAAAAGGACAGACAAAATATACCATAGACCTTTCTGTAGTAGAAGCACAAAATATCAATTGACCATAGACCTTTCTGCACTAGAACCGAACAAGGCAAGGCAAGGTATTAAGAAAGATGTGAACACATGAGATAAAATGTAGAGACGTGAACACAGAAGATAAATTCACAGACCTGGAACTACTCGTCATCATCACCAATATTGTGACCGGTGTGATGTTCATCATCACTACGATATTGCATCATAGTTTCATCGTGGTCATCCTCCTCCTCGCTTTCATCCAATAATTCAATATGTTGTTTGACAAGTTTTGCTGCTACAAAGGATCAAAAAAGTGTTCTAAAAAATAAGCAATCATGTAGGAAGAAGAACAGGAGGTTTGCGCCACGCAGAACTTGCGGCTTTTCTGCCTTTCATTCACCGAATTTACTTCCAGTACAGCAAAGGAAACAGGCTCATGGACCCTAACTACACGGCACCACCGATCGTGGTGCTCATGCCATCCCACGAGCGATCAGAGGGGGCGCCATACTCACTCTTGGCGCTAACTAACTCGAGCTAAACTCATTGACAGAAAACAACCTCAAACTACTACTGATGAAACTGACGAAACTGAAGAAATAAACACTAGCTACTGAAGACTTGGCTTTATTCAACAGATATGACCATGCTAGAAAGAGTAGATTTCTCACATAACAATTGATAATGTAATATCATGCATGTGTGTAAGATGGAAAATTTTCTCAAATTTTGAACAATTAGATATCGATGCAGAGTTGAGATGGCAGGTAAACATATAGCAGAGTTGAGATGATTTAAGTAAGACACAATACTCAGGAGTATTTTTCCCCACACAAATGATCAGAGAATGAAAAGAGCTACAATACTCAGGTGTAAGCTTGTGTGCTGAGTGACTCGCTTGGAAAAGAGCTACAATACTCACTGAGAATGAACAGCAGCTTCAGAGCACTAACCATAGAATAGAAGCTTTGTTCGGCTGCAGCACTTAGAAATGGCAAGGATGCCGTCCGCCCTACGCAGCCCGCTCTAGAGATGACGCCGTCCGCCGCCGTCTGTACTCAGCAGATGACGCTCTCTGCCACCGGGCGCTACCCGCCACCCGATCAGTGCAGGTGATGGATGGCCACGGCGCCGCACTCTCCCCACTCGGTGCAAATGATGGTCGGCCGCGACACCGCCCGCTGCCTGACCGACGCAGGTGACGGTCAGCCGCGCCGCCGCCGAACACGGTTGGTGATTTTTGTTTCTAGGGTTCGTTTCTAAGTCACAGACTTGGCCCGGTTTATTTTCTTTTTTTTCAGAAAAAGGGACTTGGCCCAGTTTATTTTCTTTTGTTCGGAAAAAGGGACTTGGCCCAGGTAATCCAGAAAAAGTGACCGTCCAGTTTTGGCCCAAAGGAGGCCCACTCATCGCAACGTAAACAAATTTCACGATGAGGTCTAACTGATAAGTGGCTGTTTGGATGAGCGATTGTTGTTCGGTGCGAGTCCGGTGCTGCCCTTTTTTTATCAACTTTATGTAATTAAATTCCTATTTTTATCAACTTTATGTAATTAAATTACTGAGTTGTAATCTAGTCACCCTCATCTCCTATGATGATTGACAAATAGGAACGCCACGTAGACAAAATTGCTGAGTTGTCATCCAGTCACCCTCATCAAGTTTTTATGATGATATATTTTGGTCATTATGGACTGAAATAAGGTAGTATGCACCATTCACATCTTTATGACCTTTCTATGAAATCAGATAACGACCATTTGGCCCTGAATTATCATGAGACTATAGGGTTTGAACCCTTCTACACCCTTCATGACTAATTTGTGAATTTTGGTCATGGATCTATGACTAATTAAACCGCGGTCACTAATTTTTGTCATGTACGAGCGTTTTTCTTGTAGTGGTTTCTTATTAAGGGCATTGTTTAGCCCGGTATATGTTATAAAGACCGAACACCTTAGGGAGTGTTCGGCGTCGCGAGTTTGGACCTATATGCATCAGCTCCGAATCATGTCTTTGGTCAAATGTTGGGTTTGCCCGGCTCCCACGTTTTGGTACCTTATGTTCCGTTATATCGGCTAAGGTAGCACTGGGAGAACTACTGCGATTGTGCCCTGGTTCATCCGGATGAGCACCTCAGTAGAGAAAGCCGAAAACTGGCTGTCATGATATAGCGAGAGACTGGTCAACCACTCAATGACTCATCGGAATCTTCGGGATTCCTCTGCAATAATGAAGGACCATTTCTCGGTCACGTACGTACGCGCCCCGTATTCGGACGAGCGCAGAAATACCAGGGGCTACATAGTAGCCCCACTGTCAAACTCCTATGGCCAAGTGAAAGTGTTAAAGCAATATAGTCCGATTTCCTAGTTCGCTGCGCTATCACCTGCTTAACGGACCAAGACGTTGGATCAAGTGTGGATATGCATCTTTTGCGAACACCCCTGCATTATATGCATGGGGGCGGAAGCCGACGACTGCAAACTTTCAGGTTATACACATATATACATAAACGGTCGCACAGGAGGCACCATAGTACTTTCGGGCAAAAGTATAAATAGAGCCTTGACAATTCAATAAAACTTTGTTTTTACAATGGGAATACATGTCGCTTGAACATAACATTCTTCGAGCACTGAGCCTCTATCGAACGAGCGCCTTCAAGAACTTCTTCCAAGTAGTGCTCGGCAGCCACTCGGCCTACAGCCGAACCCTGTGTCACAAAAGTGGTGACCTCCATCTCCGCCCAGTATGTCTTGACACGGGCAAAGGCCATTCGCGCACCCTCTATGCACGCCGATCTCTTTACAGCATCGATGCATGGCACAGCACCAAGGAATTGTTGCACTAAGCTAAAGTAGCTATTTGGCCTTGGCACTCCCGGCCACAGGTGATCCACAACGGACCTCATGGCAAGTCCGGACAACCTATGGAGCTCGGCCCACTCGGCCAATCGCTCATTCAACAACAGCGGATGGACTGGAGTGTGGAACTGTGACCAGAACAGCTTTTCCACTTTGGGACCTTTCTGATCCTTGAAGTACTCAGCCGCATCAGCAGCACTTGTAGCCAAATCCATGTACGCATCCGCAGAACTCCGTAGCCGGTCTAGAGGAGCATACTTCGGATCTTCGAACTTAGTCCACAACAAGAAGGGCTTCCCAGACACGATATCTGTAGCTTGGTTCAGCTCCTCCTTCGTCGCTCTAATTTTGGAGCGGGCTTCCTTGGCAACCACCCGGACCTTCTCCAGGTCCGTCGCCTTCGCCTGGTTCTCTTCTTCAAGAAGCTGGTAACGGTCAGTGGCATCTTTTAACTCTATAGTCATCTTGGCTATTTTTTCCTTTCTCTCACAATGCGCGGCCTGTTCGGCCCTTAATTCTTTGGCCGCCTTTAAAGCGGCCGCATTGCTACTCCTTGCTTGCTCCTTGGCTCGGGCAATTTTCTCCTGAAGGGTCTCCACGGTGGCAGCTCCATCTGCAGTCACAACACACTAAAGATACTGGCATCATGCTACTCTTATTATGTGACGACCACCAGAAAAATCACTCACCCTGTGCCTCGTCAAGCCGCTTGTTGACAAGCACGATGTTGGCATCTGCCGCATCTAGTTGCCGCTTTAGCTCGGCAAACCCATCAGTCCAGCTAGCCACCAGAGCTTCAGCTACCTTCACATAAAGGCGGTCTGGTTTTTACCTGGGACTATGATCCTCTGTTTGCGGCCGTTTTCGACGACAACCAGAGTCTTAGGGGCTACTATCTGCATAGGGCATACCTAACGTATGCGGTACTGTTAAAAACATATACTAGTTCATGTACCTCGAAGCCTTTCAGCAGACTCATAAAGGCTTCATGCAAACCGCTTTCAGCAGATGAAATCCTTTCAATTACCGTACCCATTAGCGTACGATGCGCTTCCTCGACAACAGCTTGCCCCAGAAGATCCTTCAGCGCATCCGACCGCACACTGTACGGACCCTTGCTGTCGCTCTCCTTAGGAGCTGGATACTGGGGACTCCGGGCAGCCAAAGGGTTATCCTCTGGCCCTAGTGGATCTGGAGATATCCTTCGCGATGACACTTCAAGGTCGCCTGCTTCTTGAGCCGGGGTGTCCGGGGGAGGCGTTTCGCTGTCCATCATCTCCGGAAGAAGATCCCCCGAAGATGAGCTCTGTTGAGAAGGGCTGCGATCCGGACTACAATTTATAAGCATCGGTTATTTTCTTCGGAAGTAAGGTAGGATGTTTTCACTATTAAGTACTCTTCGATTACTTACAGCTCGGTAGAGGGATGATCCCCGCGTGGACATTAAGCGGCAAGAATACCCTCCGAGGCAGGACCCTCTGCCGGAGATTTCTTCTCCCGTTTGGAAACCTTAGTTTCTGGATCTTTAGAGGTAGTCCTCTTCCTTCCCCAGGGAGAGAGAATGTCAGATTCTTCCCCTTGGTTATCCTCCCTCACGGAGGCGCTCATTCCCTCAGTTGGAATAAATAGCGAAGGAGGCCCGCTTTCACCCTCTTCCCCCCCCCCCCTTCATCTTCCTTCGAGGGCACCGGATAAGGTGCTGGCTCGAGCATCTTTTCCAGCACCGGATTGTCCAAGCCCTCAAGAGGAGGGGGCGAACACCAGATCATCTTCGCCTTTGTTATCCAGTCCTGGTCAAAGAGCGATTCTTCATAATGATGTCATGATAAATAAAAGGACAGTGTGTTCGGCCACGGGATTACTTACTTGGGCAGCGGGTCGGTTGTAGCTCAGGCCCACGTCCTCGGTGGTGTCCGTACACTCTATTTGGGGTCCGAAGAATGATTTGTACATCTCCTCGTGCGCCATGCCGAGGAAATGCTGAATAGTACGCGGTCCTTCCGGGTTGAATTCCGACATGCGGAGGGGCCGGCGTTTGCAAGGTTGGACTCGGCGAACTAGACTGAAATCTCCCTCGAAGAGAACTCGGATACGGCTTTGCAGCATTGGCACGTCCTTGGCTAGACCCCAGCTCAGCCCCCTGCTGATCCATGACATCAGTTGTGGTCGGGGGCCCGAGCGAAAGGTAGGGGCACGTACCCACTTGGCACTTCGGGGAGCTGTGATGTAGAACCACTCCCGCTGCCACAATCCGACACCTCTGGGAAGGAACCCTCTGGCCATGGAGTGTCAGCAATTTTGCTTATCAAAGCACCTCCGCACACTGCGTGCTGCCCCTCGATCATCTTCCGCTTCATATCGAAGGTCTTGAGCCACAGGCCGAAGTGAGGGATAATGCGGAGGAAGGCCTCACATACGACAATAAATGACGAGATATGAAGAAGGGCATCTGGGGCCAGATCATGAAAATCCAGCCCGTAATAGAACATAAGACCCCTAACAAAGGGATCCAGAGCGAGGCCTAGTCCTCGGAGGAAGTGGGAGATGAACACAATGCTCTCATTGGGTTCGGGAGTAGGGACGACCTGCCCTCGGGCAGGCAGCCTGTGCAAAATTTCGGCGGTCAGATATCTGGCCTCTCTCAACTTCTTGATGTCCTCCTTTGTGACAGAGGAAAGCATCCACCGACCTTGAAGGTTGGATCCGGACATAGTTGAAGGTCCGAAGCACCTGACCTGAGCTTTGGGTGTTAGAACTCGACACTACTAGGGAAAAGCCTAGCAGCAGCGTGGGTTTTGGGCCTCTCAGTAGCACGGGGACCGGCGCTACTAATAAGGCGCTAGAGCTAACGTATAGCAGCTGCGCTTGTTCTCCCACGCTACTGCTATACATGAATAGCTGTAGCGCTCTTTAGAAAAGGGCGCTGCTGATATTATCTGCAGCGCTATTTACTAGGAAGCGCTACTGGTAAGGCGGCGCTACTGCTAAATTTCCCCCCTCGCTACTACTAGTTTTATTAGTTTTTTCCATGCATATTTGTTTTGTATTTGTTTTGTATTTGAATAGGCTTTATATAATAATCTTTAGCATATCATACGCATACAAATGTAATCATAGCATATACATACAATTAGTCTCATCAAATTATGGCATCATCATAATCATCATCCAACACAAAGTGGTCTCTCGTCATCATCTCGAAAATAGCGATACAAGTCTCGATTACTTGCAAATACATCGTCATCCATCTAAACAATGATATATGCGAGAAGAGCTATCTCTTTGAGTACATGAGTTCGTATCCCTCTCTCGCATTAGCGTGAACCTAAACTAACTACCGACTGTCGCTCGGAAACCGGAAACCAGTACACCCAGGCCTGAATCTCCGGCCACTTGTCATATATATACTCCTGGCGTAGCACTTCTTTGCCATCTATGATCTATGCACCTGCATCATCACATGAGTCGATGATATGCAACATATATAGTTGAGCAACAGAAAGAGACATACTTGGCAGAAATAGAAACAACATATCATAAGCATAAATAACAAAGTTCATCGTACCCCAAAATGCCCTAACTAGAGTGATTTTTGCTAGTCGAGGAGGAGGACGGTTTAATTACATCACAAATAAAGTTTCACCATGCATAACTCAAAGTTTTGTCATACAGAAAGTATGGACTAAACGGACACATTGTCATATATCGACAATCACTCCAACATGTCGTTCCATCCATCCAAGTCAGGGAGATAGTCCTCGAGCTTAGTGAAAGGCTTCATGTCGAGACGCTGAGAGGCTATCCATGTTCGGACGTCTTCCCACGACATTTGTCCTTCTCCATAGAACATCCTTATTTTTCCGACGACCTCCTTCATGATGATTTGGGAAAGTTTGCGCTGGATGTTATAGAACTCAGCTTGAAGTCGATGATCCTCGATATCTCCTATGTCCTTTGCCCATTGCAGAATATGGGCATCGCCGGATCTAGGTGACATGCGAAGGTTCTGGTGATCCCGTCTATACTCCAGCATGTGGTGTAGGACATAGAATCCATCATTAAGAGAATCGTTCGGTTGCTGGATGTAGCAGAAGTCGGTCTTATGGCCGAAGGCGACCCTGCCGCCCCTTCCCTTCTTTTCCCTGACCTCTCCACCCCTTGCTTGGTAGTAAAACATACCACTGTCGAGAACATCCTTGATGTGGGTGTAATCCTTTTTGTGAATGTTCTTCGACGAGTCCAAGTAAAGAGCATGGGAGAATCGGGGGTAGAGGATGATGAGGACGGCGTGCCCGCCACTGCGCAAAATAAGTACACCTCAAATTAATTAGCCTCCACCGTGCAAATGAATGATTGAAATCGAAGGAAGGATAGCAGCGCGGATGACTTACACGGGATGATAAGGCACGAGAATCGCCTCCTTGTCCTTATTGGCGAGCATGAAACTGACGATGTAATCCCTCGCGTATTCACGATGCTCTGCGCAGACTCCCAAGAAGCCCTCGTGCATGTAGTACGGGTCAGCGACACAGATATGAGATATCTGCTCAACCGCGATAATGTAGTTCATGTGCAAGGCATAAAGGCGGACAAACGTAAAATCCAGCTTCTTCACATGAAACATGTTGAATATGTAATCGAATCGGAGGAAGAACTTATCCGCCGGGAAGCTGTCGACGTACGACATTTGCCGCGGAACGTTAACCACGTAGAGTGGGTATCCTGGATCTTTCGAGGCGATGAGGCCTTTCTCTACCCGCAGCACATCGTCATGAAGTCTCCTTAGATCACCAAATCTGACCCGTAGCGCTATTGCAGGTAGGATTGGTTGACCGGGGATATGCCATTTATCCGCATCGGGGATATCTATATGGTCCTAAAGCCGAGGCTGCTGAGGCGGCTGGATCATAGAATCAGCTTTTTTGCCTTTCCTCGCTCTCTTCCTAGACTTCTTTACTACCGGAAGGTCATCCATAATACGTTGAGACGACAATTCAGGCACCGACTCATGACGCTCAAACCCTAAGGAGGCGCCAGTATAGACATACTATTCAGCGCCATCGTCGTCCTCATCCTCATCCATGCCGACGTCATTAGCGACTAATGGAGCCTCCTCCTTACCCCGTCCGCTATCACCCAACCCGACACCCGACGCTAATTGGGTAGGTGGGGTGTTGATGTTCATACCTTGCTGAGGCTGTGTGCTCGTGGGTGTCCTCTCGGCCGCCTCCAGACGAAGCAGACTCTTTGGCCACAACAGGACCCACCCATTGCAACAATCACCAAGCCGCCGCGGTGTCTCGTCGTCATCCCCCACTAGTATTGGAGGAGGCAAATTCTCGTGGCCCGGTTTGACACTGGCCACGGAAACCTTGAAGACGTTCGGGGGGGATCGTCCGGCTGCGGAACAATGGTTCCTTCGGCTCCATTATCGTCGCCTTCCCCACGTCCACCTTCTGGTCACCGATGGTGTACAATATGGTGCACGGGGTTTCGTCGGCCTGCAAAGAAAAGTCTGCGACGTGAGACATCCGAAAGGCAACGAAAACATGAGATTATACATTTATATTAAGGGGGCCAGTGTGACAGATACCGTGAGGGCGTCGAGCTCAGCCAAAGACGAAGGACCACCGAGCACGTCCGGTGCGGGAGCCAGTGCGGGAGCAGGTGCGGGAGCCGTTGCAGGAGCCGGTGTGGGAGCAGGTGCGGGAGCCGGTGCGGGAGCAAGTGCAGGTGCAACGCTAGTCGAGCTGCTCCCCAAGAGTCAGCAAGGGGAAAGTCCTCTGCATTTTTTTCTGGACTTAGTCCCAACGGTGCCGGGCCCTGAGGATGTCACGCTCCTGCGGGACGGTTAAATCCTCCAAGGGGTCTGGGATGCCCAGACTCGTGGCTTCCGCGTCCTCCTTGGACCATTTGGACCTCTTTCCGCCATAACCACGGCTTCCGAGGTGGTGGCTCCCAATGTTCCTCTCTTGAAGCCCCTTCATGTACTTAGACTTTTTTTGGCAGCTTCGGCCTCGCAAGCCTCCTTGAATATTTGAAACTGCTCTTCCGTGATTGTTGGATTATCCTTTACAATCTCGGAGTAGGGTTCCTTCTTGTCGATGATCTTTGCTTTCACTCGATTTTTCCAGGTGGCCAACACGTCGCTAAACTTGGTCATGGCGTGTTTGTTTATCTTCTTCATTGTTGGGTCCTCATCTGGATCTTCATAATCCTTCACATTCCGGCCCGGGAACAAGAATATCTGGTGAAACTTCTTTAGGAGGGAGCTCCTCATGTTTTCTATCTTCTGTAGTTTCTCATCGTTGATGGTGGCGGTTGTCCGTACGATGCAACCTATTTGATTGCCGTAGCATCGACGCGCTTCCCCGGGCGCCTTTGGCTCAAAATTGTCGTCGTCCACCTCCGTGACCACCAGTCTAGTAGTCTTGAGTTTGTTAGGAAGCCATTGCCTCTTTGCTTTCGGTTCTACACCGGCTCCGCTCCCCGAGGCAGCGCCGGTCTCAGTCTCAGCGCCGGTCTCGATGCCGGTCTGAGTCTCAGCGCCGGTCTCACTCTCAGCATCGGTCTGCGTGTCGGTCTCAGTCCCCAATGCCACTGGTGGGCCTAGCAACAACATTGGTTGATCGTTGGCAAGGCTAAAAAATTCGTCTGCCGCCCGGTAGACGTCGTCGCAATCAGCAGAACCCTGTCCTTCATCGTTGCTAGCCATGTTTCCTATGATTAAATCTAGTCAATTAATTCTAGACCTAATAAAATGAATAATGACATAAAAAAGGCCTATTGTTTTGCAGGAATGTCGACTCCTTCCTGGTGCGGCAAATCCCGGGCACTCGATATGTCCTAGTTTGTAGCACAAGTCATGCCGAAATTCATGGAAAATTTCGGCATGACCTTTGCTAAAAAGTGGACAAATCGAGAACCTGAAATTTGCCGGAACAGAAATGAATCAACATTCCGGCAAAACATAGGTCACTCAGCATCATTCCCTGGAAACAACAAAGCCACTTGGGCACAATCGAACAACTTCAATGAAAATATATAACATGAGCAAACACTATTGAGGAATTTGCATTTAACATGGCCACTTCAATGAAAAGATATAATCAACAATAATGGAATATGCAAATGAACATCAATGACATATATCATATAAAAAGAGTCTTGTTTTTTGTTTACATAGCAACAATTAGTTTAACCAAGTTTTTGAAAAGAAAAACAATTCTATTTTTTGTTTATAGCTAAATGCCATAGCTACTGCTTTTTATTTATAGCTAAATACTTTTGTTTTTTGTCTAAAGCTAAAAGTCTAGGAACTCTATTTTCTCTAACCCTTCTGACCTCACCAAAATTTCCACAGCAAGACCTTAATACCTACACCCAATTTCTTCAAAAATATTCAGGTCCATAGTCCAAATAATTCAAATTTCATTTGAATGAAATTTGGAACAAATTCAGGTCCCTAGTCCAAATATTTTTTTTACCTAAGTGTTTTTTGTTTATAGCCTCTGTTAATTTAAATCTAAATGCTACTATTATTTATATACCCTCTATTAGTTTAAAGCTAAATGGAATTACTGTTGAGGCATTTTCATAAAAATTGCCCTAGCTAATTTCCTAAAAAAATTGCTAATCATTTTTCCTAAATGCTATAAAATGCCTACTGCCCTAAAAAATCTAGGGTTCATATGGACACCTAGGGTTCATATGAACACAGTATCAACATATATATGAATTGCCCTAGCATAGAGAGAGAGGAGGGTAGGGGACAGGAGAGGCAGAGCCTTATGGTCGGCGGCGAGGGCAGGCTCTAGCTCGGGCGGCAGCGGTGAGGTCGAGGGCGGCGGCGGTGAGCTCGAGGGAGGCGACGGTGAGGTCGACGATGGCCTCGGGCGGCGACTATGAGGTCGAGGGCGGCCTCGGGCGGTGGCGGTGTGGTCGAAGGCGGCCTCGAGCGGTGGCGGTGTGGTCGAAGGCGGTAGGGCGACGGCGGCGATGGAGCAGTTGGGGGACAGGGGGGCCGGGAGTAGAGAGGTGGAGGGGGAGGACTTAGCGAAATTTTGAGCCCGGGCTACCAGGATTTGAGTCAAACTAGCAGTAGCGCGTTTTGCCGAAACGAGCTATAGCTAAGATAGCTATAGCGTGTTCTAGAGAAACGCGCTACAGCTATTCCTTTCTGTTTTATATTTATTTTTCTTTTGTTTTCTTTAAATTTTCTTTTTTCATTTCTCCTTTTTCTATTTCTTTCATTTTCATTTACTTTCTACTTATTTTTCTATTTATTTTCTTTTTCATACTAGTAGCGCTCTACAGCATAAATGCGCTGCTACAAAGTTTTTAGCAGTAGTGTGCTTCTTTGTGAACCGCTACTACTATTCCTAGCCTACCGGCATTAGTGAGGGAATTTTAGTAGTAGCGCTTTTCTGTGGAGACGCGCTACTGCTAAAACAATCGTTGTAGCGTGGTTTTGTAACAAGCTCTACTACTAAGTAGCGCTAGCGC
This sequence comes from Triticum dicoccoides, assembly GCF_002162155.2. Taxonomy (NCBI): domain Eukaryota; kingdom Viridiplantae; phylum Streptophyta; class Magnoliopsida; order Poales; family Poaceae; genus Triticum; species Triticum dicoccoides. The sequence goes on along the minus strand of NC_041390.1, from coordinate 406,330,047 downwards.
CGAGTTTTGACCAACGCTACTGCTATACCTCTGTGTATAAGGTTTTCCCTAGTAGTGCGAGGCGGGGGAAGAATTTGATTGAACGCGGGAGGAAAAAAAGAAAAAGAATTGTCCCCTTTATAAAGAGGGTGAATATCAGGCGTCCTCCTCATGGCCGTTTGAGACTTGCCTAAGATCTAGGAGTCATACCAAAAGGCACGGTTGGGTTACCCACGTCTGTTTTGATGAGAATCTCGTGATAAGGGAACACGATCTCTGCTTTGACAAGACGTGTCAAGGAAACCGCCTCGCGTTATGTGCGGGGCTGGTTAAAGAAAAACGGTTAAATAATGATCGAGTCGTGGCGTGATGTCATGCTGTCAAAACGTGTCAGCAGATTAGATTAGTGGAAATATTATTCTCTCTACGGTGGTAGGTGGAACGTATTTTGCAGGGTCGGACACTATCCTCATATTCAAACTCTTCCATGGTGTATTCTGAGGAGGAACCCGTCTTGCAATGCCGAAGACAATACTGCGCGCCGGACTCATCTTCATTGAAGCCTGGTTCAGGGGCTACTGAGTGAGTCCTGGATTAGGTGGTCTCCAGACAGCCGGACTATATCCTTTGGCCGGACTGTTGGACTATGAAGATACGAGATTGAAGTCTTCGTCCCGTGTTCGGATGGGACTCTACTTGGCGTGGAAGGCAAGCTAGGCAATACGGATATGTATATCTCCTCCTTTGTAACCGACCTTGTGTAACCCTAGCCCCCTCCGGTGTCTATATAAACTGGAGGGTTTTAGTCCGTAGGACAAGATACAATCATACCATAGGCTAGCTTCTAGGGTTTAGCCTCTCTGATCTCATGGTAGATCAACTCTTGTAATACTCATATCATCAAGAACAATCAAACAGGACATAGGGTATTACCTCCATCAAGAGGCCCCGAACCTAGGTAAAACATCGTGTCCCCTGCCTCCTGTTACCATCCGCCTTAGACGCACAGTTCGGGACCCCCTACCCGAGATCCGCCGGTTTTGACACCGACAGCTGTCCTCCGAGTCTTCGTGTGTGGCCTGTTTACCAGGGCTAACTTGCCCATCTTCCCGTTTATCCTGTTCGGCAGTTGCATCAATGGGGTCTTCGTTGTCTTCAGCACCTTCCAGAGTGTTATCTTCTCCGGTGCCGGTGTTGCTGTCTTTGCTGCAGCGTGACTTAGAGTGGCGTCGCTGACGCCAGCGCTTTGACTGTATCTCGGGAGGTTTATCCTCAAATGGATCTTCCTTGCCATCGTCGCTATTCTCTTTTGGTGCATCCACCATGTATACATCATATGAGGAAGTGGCAGTCCAGCGTCCGGTAAACGGCGGGTTTTCAGCCTCTTCTTCTCTGGCATCCTCATCCATACAGTCGATGTCGTCGGAGCCGTAATCGAGCATGTCAGTTATGTCTGCGACAATGGCTACAAAGTGGGCGGTGGGTGGGAAGCGAAATTCTCCTCCATCAGCCTCTGGTTCGAACCAGATACAATTTGGCTATGGGCCCCCTTCTAAGGATAGTGCTCTTAACGAGTTTAACATGTCTCCCAAGGGTGAGTGTCGGAAGATGTCCGTGGAGCTGAATCCGACGATCGATGACCGATCAAGCTCGACGTACGCGGGCGCACGAGGTTCGGAACCTATAGCCGAAGACGAGTCCATGGTTCCGGTGACATAGATGCCACTTGAAGTTAAGTCTGTGTGTGGCTCCAATGCCGCTGAGTCTGCGGCTTCCGTGGCAGGGTTGGGCTTCCCGTCTTCGGATAGTGTGATCTGCTCCGGATCTATGGACAGAGCAGCTACAGGTACTATCTCCTGTGTATGGACCGATGATAGACTTACGTCATGTCCATCGTGGTGGCAAGGAGCGGCTGTCGTGGTCTCGAATCCGTCGAAGATCAAGTCTCCACGGATATCCGTGATGTAGTTCAAGCTTCCAAATCTGACCTGGTGGCCAGCGTTGTAGCTTTCGATCTGCTCTAGATGGCCAAGTGAGTTGGCCCGCAGTGCGAAGCCGCCGAACACGAAGATTTGTCCGGGAAGGAAGATTTCCCTTTGGACAGCGTCGTTGTATACGATTGGAGGGGCCATCAAACCTTTTGACGACGGCACAGTGGAACTCTCAATGAAAGCACCAATGTCGGTGTCAAAACCGGCGGATCTCAGGTAGGGGGTCCCGAACTATGCATCTAAAGTCGATGGTAACAGGAGACGGGGGACACAATGTTTACCCAGGTTCGGGCCCTCTCTATGGAGGTAATACCCTACTTCCTACTTGATTGATCTTGATGAATATGAGTATTACAAGAGTTGATCTACCATGATATCGTAATGGCTAAAACCCTAAAAGTCTAGCATGTCTGACTATGATCATGAGGATCTATCTACGGACCTAGCCCTCTGGTTTATATAAACACAAGAGGGATCTAGGGTTACATAAGGTCGGTTACAGAGAAAAGAATTTTCATATTTGGTCGCCAAGCTTGCCTTCCACGCCAAGGAGAGTCCCATCCGGACATGGATAGAGTCTTTGGTCTTCGTATCTTCACATCCCATCAGTCCGGCCCATGTCTAATAGGTTGGACGCCCGAGGACCCCTTAGTCCAGGACTCCCTGAGGTTGGTCGGAAGAAATCGACGATCGCCCAGGTACACATTCTTCTTGCATTTGTCCAGGTATATAATTTCGGTGTCAGCTAAACAGTGCGTGCATGCGTGGTATCCCTTGTTTGTCTGTCCTGAAAGGTTACTGAGAGTGGGCCAATCGTTGATGGTTACAAACAGCAACGCGTGCATGTTAAATTCCTGCGGTTTGTGCTCATCCCACACACGTACACCATTTCCATTCCACAGTTGTAAAAGTTCTTCAAGTAATGGCCTTAGGTACACATCAATGTCGTTGCCGGGTTGCTTAGGGCCTTGGATGAGAACTGGCATCATAATGAACTTTTGCTTCATGCACATCCAAGGAGGAAGGTTATACATACATAGAGTCACGGGCCAGGTGCTGTGATTGCTGCTCTGCTCCCCTAAAGGATTAATGCCATCTGCGCTTAAACCAAACCATACGTTCCTTGGGTCACCTGCAAACTCAGCCCAGTACTCTCTCTCGATTTTTCTCCACTGCGACCCGTTAGCGGGTGCTCTCAACTTCACGTCTTTCTTACGGTCCTCTCTATGCCATCGCATCAACTTGGCATGCTCTTTGTTTCTGAACAGACGTTTCAACCGTGGTATTATAGGAGCATACCACATCACCTTCGCAGCAACCCTCTTCCTGCGGGGCTCGTCGTCAACATCACCATTGTCATCTCGTCTTATCTAATACCGCAATGCACCGCATACCGGGCATGCGTTCAAATCCTCGTGCGCACCGCGGTAGAGGATGCAGTCATTAGGGCATGAATGTATCTTCAGCACCTCCAATCCTAGAAGGCATACGACCTTCTTTGTTGCGTACATACTGTCGGGCAATTCGTTATCATTTGGAAGCTTCTTCTTCAATATTTTCAGTAGCTTCTCAAATCCTTTGTCAGACACAGCATTCTCTGCCTTCCACTGCAGCAATTCCAGTATGGTACCGAGCTTTGTGTTGCCATCTTCGCAATTGGGGTACAACCCTTTTTTGTGATCCTCTAACATGCGATCGAACTTCAGCTTCTCCTTTTGACTTTCGCATTGTGTCCTTGCATAAACAATGACCTGGCGGAGATCATCATCATCGGGCACATCCTCTGGTTCCTCTTAATCTTCAGCAGCTTCCCCCGTTGCAGCATCACGGTATTCAGGAGGCACATAGTTGTCATCGTCCTCTTCTTCTTCGATGTCTTCCGTCATAACCCCTATTTCTCCGTGCTTCTTCCCAACATTATAGTGTGGCATGAAACCCTTATAAAGCAGGTGGGTGTGAAGGATTTTCCGGTCAGAGTAAGACTTCGTATTCCCACATATAGGGCATGGACAACACATAAAACCATTCTACTTGTTTGCCTCAGCCACTTCAAGAAAATTATGCAGGCCCTTAATGTACTCAGAGGTGTGTCTGTCACCGTACATCCATTGCCGGTTCATTTGTGTGCATTTTATATAATTATGTGTGTCAAAAGTAAGAAAATTAGACAAGTATCTATCTATCTAAAGTAAGAATTGTTTTTCTTTCAGAAAGAAGATAAGAACAAGAGGCTCACCATGGTGGTGCCGGCGACGAGATCAGCGCGGGCGATCGACGGCGGTGAAGACGGGGACGGGACGTGATGGACCGCTAAACCTATGCAAATCTCGGGGAAAATGAAGTCTGGAGGTCGAGCTTCGAGAGGAGAAAACTTAACTAGCGTGGCTCGGGCATTTCATCGAACACCTCATGTGCATAGGAGGTGAGCTAGAGCACCTAAATGCCCTCCCCTTGCCGGCCAAAAAAACAGAGCACTATGGAGTGCTCTGCTCGCCGGCGAGGGGGTATATACAGTCAACTCATTTGTCCTGGTTCGTGACTGGAACCGGGACTAAAGGCCCCCATTCTATCCCGGTTCGAGCCACGAACTGGGACCAATGTATGTGGGCCAGGAGTGAGGCCCATTGGTCTCGGTTCGTGCCAGGAACCGGGACAAATGGATCCAGACGAATCAGGACCAATGCCCACGAGGCCCCGGCCAGCCCCCTGGGCTAACGAACCGGGACGTATGCCCCCATGGGTCCCGGTTCGTGACTGAATCGGGACTAATGGGCTGGCCAGGCCCCAACCAAAGCCCTGTTTTTCTACTAGTGAATGGTAATATCATTTTCTCAGCCTGTCGAGTATTGTTTTCGTGCAGAGATGCTCTTGAAGCGGAGTTGTGTGCATGCATGGAGGGTCTCTCCTTTTCCTTGCAGAGAAGCAATTGCCCGATATGCATAGAGACACTAGTAGAAAAAGGGTCTAATGTGAAACTCATTAGTCCCGGTTTGTAATTGAACCGGCACTAATGTGACCATTAGTATCGGTTCCAACGGCTAGGCGGGCGGCGCTCATTAGTACCGGTTTGTGGCGAACCTTTAGTACCGGTTCGTGCCATGAACCGGTACTAAAGAGGTTGTGGCCTTTAGTACGGGTTGGTGGCTTCAACCGGTACTAAGGGGGGGGGGTCTTTAGTACCGGTTGGAGCCACCAACAGGTACTAAAGGTGGTGGCCTTTAGTACGGGTTGATGGCTCCAACCGGTACTAAAGACCCCCCTTTTAGTACCGGTTGGAGCCACCAACCGGTACTACATGTGGTGCGCTGCCACCCGCAGTGCATAATGTTTAGTCCCACCTCGCTAGTTGAGAGGAGTTCGCACCGGTTTATAAGCCCCGCCGCGGCTACCGTGTCGAGCTCCTCTCTAAGCAGGCCTTTGTGGGCCTATTGCAAGTCTTTTGCCCTATGGGGCCTACTGGGCCGTACGGGCCTGCATCCTGGCCCAACTAAAGATTGGGTTTTTAGTCGTACGCAGGCCGTGCCGGCCCAGTAGGCGGGCTGTTTTTACTTTATTTCAAAAATAAAAAAAATCCTTACCAACCGGGACTAAAGGTCCTCCAGACCACGGCGCACCTCGTGCCACGTGGTTGCCCTTTAGCACCGGTTCGTGTTGAACCGGTACTAAAGGGGGGGGGGCTTTAGTGCCCACACTTTAGTGCCGGTTACCGAACCGGCACTAAAGGGCTTACGAACCGGTGCTATTGCCCGGTTCTGCACTAGTGAGATGGATTCCATTGTGGCAGTTAAGCTTGTTCAGTCTAAAGAAGTTGATAGATCGATGTATTCTTTCATAGTTAGTGAAATTAGATATCTTTTGAGTCTTCATGAATCATGTGTTACTCATATATCTCGATCTCAAAATAGGGTTAGTGACGGTCTAACTAATTTTGCTCGTACCAAAGGAAGGACCATGACTTGGTTGGGTTCCGGTCCTGAGGAAACTGTCCAGCTAGCTGCTGATGATTGTAATTCTATGAGTTGAGTAATACTCCAAGTTATTCACCCGCAAAAAAAATAATCAAGAAAGCTTATACATGGATCCACCGTTCCCTAGCTTGGCAGCGGCGAGGTCAGGCAGTACCAAGTACCAACCGTCCATACGCGCTAGGAGACCGTGGCGCCGGGCAGCTCATGGCACGTTGGTTCGGGCAGAGGCAGGTTTTGCAACGTTTGTTTTATATTCTTGAGACCCGGTTCGGGTACGTCATGAGGGGATAAAATAATGGTGCAACTTGGCGATAAACTGCGCATCGTCGTTTGTGGGGCGCTCGCTAGGTGCATGCACCCGGGCGGGCATCTTTCCTGGAGGGAACGCATGCGCATGCAGCCTATGCGGAGCCAGATTGACTGCCTCTCTCCCCGAAGAATTTTCTAATTTTGTGTGTATAAATGTTGCGTGCATCTGAATTGATTCCGATCAAGATGTGCTGTCAAGATTCTTCCGCGGTACCCTGCTTACGTTGTGGTGCACAAGTAGGAGTACTTAAATAGAGGAAGAAATAGTATTGGTACAGTAGTACCCTACCCACTAAAGTCTGCACCATTTCTGCGCTACAGTAGTGTATTTCCGAGCTAATTAGCTAAGTCAACCTTTTTTTTTTACATATCCCGCCCGCTGGATAGTAGACGGGTAAAGCGCTGCATTTGAACACGTATAGAAAGCTAGACTGGATAACGGACTAGACTAGATCCGCAAGCACAGACAGAGGAGCGAAACCTTATTCTGTAGCATCCCAAATGGAGTGCCAAGAGGCAGGAATAAGAGGAAGCATTTCGCAAAAAAATATAAAAAGGAATAAGAGGAAGCAGTCGGGTTTCCCCTTTGAGCCATCACCGCCTGGCTCCTGCGATGCGAGAGTTGAAACCCGACTTAATTTCCACTTGGAGAGGCTGCAGCGCCCACCCGGTCGGTCCCCACGCCGCCACACCCGCCCCGAGAACCAATCACGGGGCCCTGCGCTGCGCGAACCCGTCCCCCCTTTAAAGCCCACCACTCTCGGTCCCTAGCTCCCACTTGCACCACCTCGCATAGGATAGGCCACGCCAATATTCCACGCCCAAACACACGCGCAGACCGGCGAGCGATAGCTGATAGCCCCGGCCGTCGACGACCCAAGCGCGCCACCCCGTCGATCAATCTGCCAGAGTACGTGTCCGGCCGCCCCTCGCCGCATCCAGCTGCACCGGAAGGGGGCTTATTTTTGCTAACTGCACGACATGAGGAGGTTCTTGCCGGCGGGGGCAGGCGAGCCCTCCTCCTCCTCCTCGTCGGGTCCGCACGGGAAGCACGAGGGCAGCGAGGCCGCCGCTGCTGGAGGCGGTCTGCGCTACGGAGGGGGGGACATCTCGCTGGGGCGCGGCAACGACCTCCTCCACGGCCAGTTTCGCGGCGGCGGCGGCGGCGGATGGGAGATGAAGGACGACCGAGCGGACATGCTGGCCCGGCACAGCAGCTCGCCGGCGGGGTTCTTCTCCAACCTCATGGTGGATGACGGTAATAAGCGCCGCTGCTGAAACTAGCTGAATTCATCCCCGCCTGTTTTAATGCCTTTGTTGCTAGTGGTTTCTGTACTGCTTAGCGCGCGTAATTCCGTAGCTTTTGTACAAGGAAAGGAGAACCTGAAATGTCTAATGGCAACATCCATCGTGTCCATGTTTTTCTTCCCACCGCCGCGAACGAAACGAAGAGCAACATTTCGGCGCGCGCGATCGCTTTCTTCCGATCGAGGACAGAATAAAGCAGCGCTGTTTTTACCAGGGGGCGCCGCAAAAGTGCAGCTCCACTAGCTCACCACCTGCAACTTGCACCGTGTGCGTGAAGTAGACTGCGCAACTTTACCGGCACCTCCTGCCCGTTTTGGTTAAATTAGTTTTGCTATAAATGTACATTTGCATATACTCCTAGTAGTACATGCCGCTTTTTAATCTGCTACGTACTACTAAGTGAAAATAACGCTGCAAAGACAGGATTCATGATGCTTTTACAACTCTTTTTATTTTTGACGGAAAGCCCTAAACTTGCTTTGAACCAACAAGATACTCCTAAGTGATTTACACCTCGCCCTCATTTCGTATCTGACCCCCCCCCCCCCTTCTCCCGCATTCTGTTCACATGGAGGGCGTGAGGGTAATGACCCAGGAGCGCATTGTGGATGTTGCCGGTCGGTTCACGATGGTGTGGTGTGGTGTGGTGTAGCAGTGGCCAGCTTCGCGCTGCAACATGGAAAACCACCCGTTAATCGTGGTGATGATCTTAGGTGGGATAACATCTCACTTGCCAAATTTTCTTTTATAATTACTCGTATAAGGACTCCGAAAATGCCAGGTTCCCACGCACACAAGCAAATTGTTGATAAAACTCCAAAATAGTTTTTTCTTTTGACTCAATCCTCTTCTTCTCCTTAGCATCCGCGAAGGACAAGAGAATATCAAGGTAGGAAACATTATCCAGAATTTATCTTAGATTCAAACCGATAGCTGATGATAGATCTAGAATAGATATCTTTTGTTTCTACTCATGCGAGCTCATATCTTTTCTTTTTTATTAATTGCTAATTCCGATCTCCCTCCCCAATATGATATTATAGTCCCAGTGTAGATAGAAATTCCCTTACGATCTAATTCCGCTAGCGGCACTTCGGCCTGGCTCGAAGTACTAGCTGGCGTGACTTTCGCAAGATCCTCCATCAAGTCTTTGACTGAAACGCCGCTTCATATCCAGGGTGAAAACTCATGTTCTAGTCTTTGTTGGTTGGGAAGTAGCGACGAAATTGTGTCGTTATCTTGTTGAAGGCGATGTCTAGTGGTTGGGTGCCACCCTTCAGTGGTTGGTCTCACCATGCATGACAAAAATTCTCATCTTGGCTATCTTCGACCTGACGGCGCGGTGAAGGTGAGTCCCCCCCCCCCCTCCTCTGTCGTGCTTCTTTCCTAGGGTTCGATCGTTGGGGCGGTGGGCATGGAAGGCAGACAGGCAAGGTTCTCTCAGGGGGGCTACGTGATGGTGGCGTTGGTTGTTCGTCTTGACCGTGAGGACAACGAGGTGAGCTGCGGAGGAGGGTCTTAGTGTTAGTCTCGTCATCACCGTTGTACCAGTCTAGTCTCCCGATCTCGGCATGGTGGCTGTAACCAAAGAACTATCACTGCAAGACGGAGGTGACACCGAGCAAAAGCTCAAACCGATGTGTGTCCGTACCTACGACGATGACACCAATGGATGTCGCTTACCCCCTTTAGCAGGGCAAGGGGTTGTGGCGACGTTTTCTCCCCTCTTAAGGCTCCTGGTGAAAACCCTCGCCTGGCATGACATATAGGGAGTGGTGGCGCCTCTTCGTTTTCTCCTTAGGGGCATCGCCGGAGAGCTCTGGATCTTGTCGACATTGTGCATATGGATCATCATGCGAAAGAGATGGGGTCTTATTGAAGTGGTGAAGATTGTATGGTGGCGTCCTTGTTCTGTTGAAGTAATTATCAGATGGTATGGGATCCATGGCTTAGCTTTTTTTTTCTTAGAAACAGAGGTTGAAACCTACCAGCAATCTGCTTAGTTTGTAAGAAAGCGAAGGGGAAGTAGGGCTACGATGAGTTTGAGCCGTTCCCAAGAAAGGCTGACGCGTCTGAGCGTCTCTCTCTCTCTCTCTCAAAACTGTCTAGAAGGGACGCAAAACAAAGGGCTAGTTATCACTGGTTTTCTTCAAACAACTCGCATTTATAATTTTCCATGTACTTTTATATTCCTGTGTCTCTAGCTTGTACGGATTCTATAATCCTAGTTGCACTTGATTGCTTTTTCTTTTGGCCACTTGCTCTCTACTTAAATTGTTGTACCTTCTCGACTCCGTTTGCTTGCCTAAATAATAATAATACTATATGTAGCATATGGCTTAAAATTTCGCCAAAAGCCTTGGTCGACAACAAGACTTTAGTGAAGGGTCAATGCCTTAGGCTGGGCCCACATGCCCCATTTGCACACAGTATATCTTTTCAATGGCCAGTTGCACCGTCTAATGCACGTTAAGTAATTGTTCGTTATCTGCTCAAAACCTTAGCCAAGGTTAGGTTAACAAAAACTAAATGCAACTTGCCTTGGTCGACGGCAGGACCACGTGGCACGCCCACTTGGCGTGTGGTGGACCCAACGCTGTCTTTGGACCAGGTTCAGCTGACGGATCCACCGTGCGTCACGCATCCTTTTGCTGAAAATAGTAACCTACAGAGATGCATCCTGCGTCGTCGCGTGCACTCCACACGGACCTGCCCTTTCCTTTAGTGGCCGATGACTTCATTAATCACACCCTCTATTGTTTATTGTGATGAGGATAATAAGATTCTCTCATTCAAGAGCATAACATTGTATTGGCATGGCATGTTGTAGACGGATCAACGGTTGCATAACTAAAAGAATCAAGCTTATCTGCAAATTAAAAGCTTGGAACTGACACCCGTTATTAATTTGAGAATAATTCCTCGTCAATATGAAATTAGCTGTCTCGCCATAAAAAAAAACTCGCATAATTAAGCAGCATGGTTGTGTGAAAAAATAAAAGAGAGGATGAAGAAGTTTAGCAATCACTAAGGGCTAGTTTGGTAGCAAGGCACCAAAAACCAGGGTAGCAAACCCCAGTCGGGGGATTTTATGGGCCTGACGAGATCCCCTTCCACCATAGTGGATATTTCCCTAGTCTGTAGTATATCATTTGGTGGCTGGAGGATGGGGGGAAACGCTCCAGGTCACTAGGCTCCAAGTCGATCGCGTGAGAGAAGAAGAAGCGTGGATTTTCTACCCGACCTCTCGGGTCGTGGATCGACCTCCCGGGGAAACGCAGGGGATCGGGCCAAAAAGTCCCCCAGCTACGAGCGACCAAACGACGCGCTGATTTTTCACGGGCTGATTTGCCTAGTGGGCTATGAGCCCTGGATTTCGACGGGGATCCCCCCGGGATCGCTGGTAACCAAACTAGTCCTAACAGTTTTTCTGTTTGGGCGCGCTCCTTGGAACAAATGAAGCAGGATATCATGGCTCGAGAGGCGCCGGAGTAGCTGGTGGCAGCGGCGGCGGCGGCGGCGACGAAGCACACCGTAACGCCAGCAGCAGCACGAAGATGAAGTCCCAGCTGAGCTTCACGGCCGGCGGGCCACAGATCGCTGCCCACCTCTCGCGTATCTCCGAGGGCGCCTCTTTATTCCCGGGCGCCGACGTCGTCCGCACCGCTGCGCACCCGGGCGGCGAGCACCCCGTGTCGCGTTCCTTCTCGGCCAGCGGCAGTAGCGGGGGCTTCTCCATCGTGGGGCCGTGGGATGAGTCGAGGGAGATCATCGGCACCCTCGACCTCGGCGGTTACGAGTCTCAGGTACGTACTCCAGATTCCAGCATGGCCGTTCAGCATCATTCATCGATCTCTCACACTTAAACTTTGGATGCGATCTCTAATCCCTTGGAGCTCGTGGTGGTGGGTGCAGTTCAGTGGCATGGCGAGCTCGTCGTCGCTGGAGCTGGCGGGGATGGACAAGTACATGCAGGCGCAGCAGCAGGAGGACCAGGTGGCGTTCAAGGTGCGGGCCAAGCGCGGCTGCGCGACGCACCCAAGGAGCATTGCCGAGAGGGAGCGGAGGACGAGGATCAGCGACAAGCTCAGGAAGCTGCAGGACCTAGTGCCCAACATGGACAAGGTACGTACCACGCGCACGCATATTACACACTACGTGCAGCGGAAGCGACCGTGCTGATAGCTTTTGTGGATGAAACAGCAAACGAGCACCTCGGACATGTTGGACCTCGCGGTGGAGCACATCAAGGGCCTCCAGAGCCAGCTGCAGGTATGTCGTCGACGTGCTAGGCGCTGGCTAGGCTACATCCGTCAATATGTTTTGTTAATCGCACTACCAGTGATCATGGAACGTTAACGAGAGCTTGGTCGTCTCACCGTCTCGATCTGCAGGCCATGAAGCACGAGCAGGACAAATGCACCTGCTGCAACAAGCCTTGAGCAATTAAGCAGGGGACCAAGAACTGATCAGCACAACGCAAAGGATGACACCACCTTTACTCGAGAGAAATGTACTTGTATGCATGGGTAATACTACTATTGATCGAATATGATGCATGAATTAGTGCATGCCAATGCTAAATGAGTACATAGAGCTCGACGGTTCATACTTTCTCAAGCGGCAAGGTACTGGCAGCCGTTAGCGGAGCTATAGCCGGCTATTTGAAACTATGTGGATCCTTCAACTGGTTCCCAGTCTTTGGCCATAATTATCTTGAAGCAGGTGGCTGGTAGATTAGGTACCTCTCCTGTTTCCACGAGAACGTGAATTTTGGTACTAATTGCTGAGACTGAGAATTTTTATTCCAATTTTTTGTAATAACCATTCAGCCATTGGCTCACTTCGTAGCATATAGACGTGTGCGAAGTGAAAGGCATAAAACCACCACATCCCAAAATAAATAAATAAACACCACAATACACAAAACTTGCAAAAACCACCATATGCAAGAAGAGATCAACGTGTGGTTCAAACAGAGGTGATTCTATGCAACTCTACACAGACTCTACGGATAGAAAACATCATCTATTCGTTGGCATACCTTAATCGAGAATATGATGGAAAAACTAAAGAATTTCACAAGGAGAATCGGATCAGATCGACGCATACCAAAGGAGGAAACCATGCTCGAGCAACTGAGCCGAGGAAGAGACCTCCAAGGCACGGGATTGATAGAGAAGTAGTAGAGGCGACGATGACGGTGGCGTGAGACACCAAGGATGTGGAGGTAATGGGTGTGAGTGGGAACTGCTCCCCCGTGCGCATGGGCTAAAGTTCCCGTGTGCATGGTATAGAGTCCGTGGGCACGGAGTGTACAGTTGATTTTGACAACAGATGCAAGAAATGACACATGGCTGGTTAGAACTAGCTATCCTTACCAAGTGTCATGCTGCAAGGTCATCTCACTTCTGAACATCATCACAAAAGAAATCCAATCCTTATGACACTATGCTTTCTAGTTTTAAAGAATCCACATTCAATTGAGGTCTTTAATTGGGATTGGGTCACCCGATTTTGATCTGGTCAACAATTCTCAAAGCATATCATTCAATTCTTTAATAGTATACACTATAATTCCTAATTTTTAAGACCTCATAATTAATTGAGATCTTCAATTCAGAATTGGGTCAACAATTTCTCAAGGGCTCTCCCATTCAATTCTTTTAATTCCCTATGTTCCCATTCATTCAATTGAGATATTCAATTTCGGATTTGGTTAAGATTTTGACCTCACCAATGATTTTTGAAATCAAGTAGCAGGAATCGGCCTATAAAAACATTACAATCCCACGCACCCACCCAACACCTAGAAAAAAATGTCACCATGTGATACTGTAGCACCAATATATAACATGCAGCCACGCAGAAATTTCCCCGCATAAATATACATTGGTTAGAGGATAACATAGAACCACACCACAAAAACCCTATCAAATCACCCTGTCATAAAGAAAAATATTCCGTCAGTTTTGGTATTAATTTCTTGGAAAGTCAAATTTCTTTAACTTTGACAAACTACAAAGAAAAAAATATTGGCATCCAGAATATTAAACAAAAAAGTATGGGAATTCATTTCATGATGAATCTAATCATACCGATTTGATATTATTAATTTTGATATATTTCTCTAAAAATATGAACAAACTTAAAATGTTTGACTTTTCAAAAATAATAATACACCTTATATTTTGATGAAACGGAGTAAGTATTTTTTTAAGAAACCCAACAATACCGACAGCGCAACAAAGCGCACAGATAACCCACAAATATAGGGGATCGCAACAGTTTTCAAGGGTAGAGTATTCAACCCAAATTTACTGATTCGACACAAGGGGAGTCAAAGAATATTCTCAAGTATTAGCAGTTGAGTTGTCAATTCAACCACACCTGAAAGACTAAATATCTGCATCAAAATATTTAGTAGCAAAGTAGTATGGACGTAATGGTAATAGTGGCAAAAGTAATAGTAGTAGTTTTTGTAGCAATCGTAACAGTGGCAACAGAAAAGTAACATAGCAAATATCAATATGTGAAAAGCTCGTAGGCAATGGATCAATGATGGATAATTATGTCGGATGCGATTCCTCATGTAACTGTTATAACATAGGGTGACACAGAACTAGCTCCAGTTCATCAATGTAATGTAGGCATGTATTTCGAATATAGTCGTACGTGCTTATGAAAAAGAACTTGCATGACATCTTTTGTCCTACCCTCCCGTGGCAGCGGGGTCCTATTGGAAACTAAGGGATATTAATGCCCCCTTTTAATAGAGTACCGGACCAAAGCATTAACACTTAGTGAATACATGAACTCCTCAAACTACTATCCTCACCGAGAGTGGTCCCGATTTTTGTCACTTCGGGGTTGCCGGATCATAACACATAGTAGGTGACTATTGACTTGCAAGATAGGATCAAGAACTCACATATATTCATGAAAATATAATAGGTTCAGATCTGAAATCATGGCACTCGGGCCCTACTAACAAGCATTAAGCATAGCAAAGTCATAGCAACATCAATCTTAGAACATAATGGATACTAGGGATCAAACCCTAACAAAACTAACTCGATTACATGGTAAATCTCATCCAACCCATCACCGTCCAGCAAGCCTACGATGAGATTACTCACGCACGGCGGTGAGAATCATGAAATTGGTGATGGAGGAAGGTTGATAATGACGATGACGACAGATTCCCCTCTCCGGAGCCCCGAAAGGACTCCAGATCAGCCCTCCCGATGAAGATTAGGGCTTGGCGGCGGCTCCATATCGTAAATGCGATGAATCCTTCTCTCTGATTTTTTCTCCCCGAACGTGAATATATAGAGTTGGAGTTCAGGTCGGTGGAGTCCCAGGGGGCCCACAAGGCAGGGGGCGCGCCCTGCACCCTCGTGGACATGGTGTGGGCCCCCTGATGCTGATTCTTTCGCCAGTATTTTTTATTAATTCCAAAACGTGTCTCTGTGGATTTTCAGGTCATTCCGAGGACTTTTATTTCTACACAAAAATAACAACATGGCAATTCTGCTCAAAATAGTGTCAGTCCGGCTTAGTTCCATTCAAATCATGCAAGTTAGAGTCCAAAACAAGGGCAAAAGTGTTTGGAAAAGTAGATATGTTGGAGACGTATCAACTCCCCCAAGCTTAATCCTTTGCTTGTCCTCATGCAATTCAGTTGACAAATTGAAAGTGATAAAGAAAAACTTTTACAAACTCTGTTTGATCTTGTTGTTGCAAATATGTAAAGCCAACATTCAAGTTTTTAGCAAAGATTATGAACTAACCATATTCAAAATAACATTTAGGTCTCATGTTTACTCATATTAATGGCATAATCAACTAGCAAGCAATAATAATAAATATCGGATGACAACACTGTCTGAAAACAATCATAACATGATATAACAAGATGGTATCTCGCTAGCCCTTTCTGAGACCTTAAAACATAAATGCAGAGCACCCCTGAAGATCAAGGACTGACTAGACATTGTAATTCATGGTAAAAAAGATCCAGTCACAGTCATACTCAATGTTAATTAATAGCAATGCACGTGAATGACAGCGGTGCTCTCCAACTGGTGCTTTTTAATAAGAGGATGATGACTCAAAAGTAAATAGATAGGCTCTTTGCAAAGGGAAGCAGGGATTTGCAGAGGTGCCAGAGCTTGAGTTTTGAAATAGAGATAAATAATATTTTGAATGGCATACTTTCATTGTCAACATAACAACCAAGAGATCTTGATATCTTCCATGCTACACACATTATAGCTGGTTCCCAAATAGAATGGTAAAGCTTATACTCCCCCACCACCAACAAACATCAATCCATGGCTTGTCCGAAACAACGGGTGCCTCCAACTAACAACAATCCGGGGGGAGTTTTGTTTGTAATTATTTTGATTTGAGAATGGGACTGGGCATCCCGGTTACCAGCCATTTTCTCATGAGTGATGAGCGGAGTCCACTCATTGTGAGAATAACCCACCTAGCATGGAAGATATAGACAACCCTAGTTGATACATGATCTATTCGAGCATACAAAACAAAATTTCATTTGAAGGTTTAGAGTTTGGCACATACAAATTTACTTGGAACTGCAGGTAAATACCGCATATAGGAAGGTATGGTGGACTCATATGGAATAACTTTGGGGTTTTATGGAAGTGGATGCATAAGCAGTATTCCCGCTTAGTACACGTGAAGGCTAGAAAAAGACTGGGAAGCGACCAACTAGAGAGCGACAACAGTCATGAACATGTATTAAGATTAATCAACAATGAGTGCAAGCATGAGTAGGATATAAATCACCATGAACATAAATATCGTGGAGGCTATGTCGATTTTGTTTCAACTACATGCGTGAACATGTGCCAAGTCAAGCCACTCGAATCGTTCAAAGGAGGATACCACCCTATCATACCACATCACAACCATTTTAATAGCATGTTGGCATGCAAGGTAAACTATTACAAACTCCTAGCTAATTAAGCATGGCATGGGCAACTATAATCTCTAATTGTCATTGCAAACATGTTTCATTCATAATAGGCTGAATCAGGAATGATGAACTAATCATATTTACAAAACAAGGTAGGTCGAGTTCATACCAGCTTCTCTCATCTCAACCAGTCCATCATATATCGTCATTATTGCCTTTCACTCGCATGATCGAACGGTGTGGATAATAATAATAGTGCACGTGCATTGGACTAAGCTGGAATCTGCAAGCATTTAATACAAGGGAGAAGACAAGGTAATATGGGCTCTTGGTTAAATCAACAATAATGCATATGAGAGCCACTCAACATTTTCATCATGGTGTTCTCCCCTCGACCCCCAAAAGAATAGGAAAAGAAATAAAACTATTTACACGGGAAAGCTCCCAACAAGCAAAAGAAGAACGAGAATTTTTTTGGGTTTTCTTTTAATTACTACTACTACAAGCATGGAAAGTAAACTAGCTAAGAGCTACAACTAATTTTTTTTGTTTTTTCTTAAGGTTTTTCAAACACATAAGAAGAAGGCTTAGAAAAGAAAATAAACTAGCATGGATAGTACAATGAAAAAGTATGAGCATCGACAACTAGAATGAGTGTGTGAACATGAATGTAATGTCGATGAGAAATACGTACTCCCCCAAGCTTAGGCTTTTGGCCTAAGTTGGTCTATGCCCATAGATCGAAGCTACTCTCTCCGGTGTACTGAGGAGGGTCCTCAGGGTGCCATTGGTTGGCGATCTCCTCTGGATCCCACTAATAAACAGATTGTCGATAAGGGTCAAGTGCTGGCTCAGGCTCACGCTCTAGGACTTGTGTCAGCCTCCAGTATGCATAAATGGCCTTGGGTAAGATGAGGTACGTGCTTGAAAGTTTGTTAAACAAAGAGGATGCAGGCAAGGTAATAATCTCACAGTGAGTTTTATCAAATATTAAATTATACTTAAGCATCTTCTTCTTATTTTTAATAATAAAATCATGTGCTACCATACTCTTATAATCTAGAAAAATAGGGGGCAACAACTTTTCCTCTTTCTCATAATGCCTAATAGGTATCTCAAAGTGTTCAGCTGAAGGAAATATGCCCTATAGGCAATAATAAAGTTACTGCTCATTTCCTTATATCATGATAAATGTTTATTATTCATGCTAGAATTGTATTAACCGAAAACATGATACATGTGTGAATACATATACAAACAGAGTGTCACTAGTATGCCTCTACTAGACTAGCTCGTTTATCAAAGATGGTTATGTTTCCTAGCCATACACATGAGTTGTCATTTGATTAAACGAGATCACATCATTAGGAGAATGATGTGATTGACTTGACTCATTCCTTTAGCTTAGCACTTGATCGTTTAGTATGTTGCTATTGCTTTCTTCATGACTTATACATGTTCCTATGACTATGAGATTATGCAACTCCCATTTACCGGAGGAACACTTTGTGTGCTACCAAACGTCACAACGTAACTGGGTGATTATAAAGGTGCTCTACAGGTGTCTCCTAAGGTACTTGTTGAGTTGGCGTATTTCAAGATTAGGATTTGTCACTCCGATTGTCGGAGAGGTATCTCTGGGCCCACTCGGTAATGCACATCACTATAAGCCTTCCAAGCATTGTAACTAATGAGTTAGTTGCGGGATGATGTATTACAGAACGAGTAAAGAGACTTGCCGGTAATGAGATTGAACTAGGTATTGAGATACCGACGATCGAATCTCGGGCAAGTAACATACCGATGACAAAGGGAACAACATATATTGTTATGCGGTTTGAACGATAAAGATCTTCGTAGAATATGTGGAGCCAATATGAGCATCCAGGTTCCGCTATTGGTTATTGACCGAAGACGTGTCTCGGTCATGTCTACATAGTTCTCGAACCCGTAGGGTCCACACGCTTAAAGTTCGGTGACGATCGATATTATGAGTTTTTGTGTTTTGATGTACCAAAGGTAGTTTGGAGTCCCGGATATGATCATGGACATAACGAGGGGTCTCGAAATGGTCGAGACATAAAGATCGATATATTGGACGACTTTGTTCGGGCACCGGAAAGTTTTCAGACATATACCGGAGTACCGGGGGTTACCGGAACCCCTCGGGGTCTTAATGGGCCTACATGGGCCTTAGTGGAAATAGAGGGCAGCAAGGGGAGTGTGGGGCGCGCCCCCCAAGGCCCAAACCGAATTGGTTTAGGGCAAGGGGGGATGGCCCCCTCTTTCCTTCTCCTCCTCTCCCTTTCCTTCCCCCTCTCCTACTCCTACTAGGAAAAGGAGGAGTCCTACTCCTAGTGGGAGTAGGACTCCCCCTCTTGGCACGCCTCTCCCTGGCCGGCCGCCCCCTCCCCCTTGCTCCTGTATATATGGGGGCAGGGGGGCACCCGAGAGACACAACAATTGATCATTGATATCTTAGCCGTGTGCGGTGCCCTCCTCCATCATAATCTACCTCGATCATATCGTAGCGGTGCTTAGGCGAAGCCCTGCGTCGGTAGCATCATCATCACCGTCACCATGCCGTCGTGCTGATGAAACTCTCCTGTGAAGCTTTGCTGGATCGGAGCTCGCGGGACGTCATCGAGTTGAACGTGTGCAAAACTCAGAGGTGTCGTGTGTTCGATACTTGGATCGGTCGGATCATGAAGACGTACGACTACATCAACCGCGTTGTGCTAATGCTTCCGCATTCGGTCTACGAGGGTACGTAGACACACTCTCCCCTCTCATTGCTATGCATCACCATGATCCTGTGTGTGCGTAGGATTTTTTTTGAAATTACTACGTTTCCCAACAGTGGCATCCGAGCCAGGTTTATGCGTAGATGTTATATGCACGAGTAGAACACAAGTGAGTTGTGGGCGATATAAGTCATACTGCTTACCAGCATGTCATACATTGGTTCGGCGGTACTGTTGGATGAAGCGGCCCAGACCAACATTGTGCGTACGCTTACGCGAGACTGGTTCTACCGACGTGCTTTGTACATAGGTGGCTGGAGGGTGTCAGTTTCTCCAACTTTAGTTGAACCGAGTGTGGCTATGCTCGGTCCTTGAGAAGGTTAAAACAACACTAACTTGACGAACTATTGTTGTGGTTTTGATGCGTAGGTAAGAACGGTTCTTGCTCAGCCCGTAGCAGCCATGTAAAACTTGCAACAACAAAGTAGAGGACGTCTAACTTGTTTTTGCAGGGCATGTTGTGATGTGATATGGTCAAGACATGATGCTATATTTATTGTATGAGATGATCATGTTTTGTAACGGAGTTATCGGCAACTGGCAGGAGCCATATGGTTGTCGCTTTATTGTATGCAATGCAATCGCCCTGTAATTGCTTTACTTTATCACTAAGCGGTACTGATAGTCATAGAAGCAATAGTTGGCGAGACGACAACGATGCTACGATGGAGATCAAGGTGTCGCGCCAGTGATGATGGTGATCATGACGGTGCTTTGGAGTTGGAGATAAATTCACAAGATGATGATGGCCATATCATATCACTTATATTGATTGCATGTGATGTTTATCCTTTATGCATCTTATTCTGCTTTGTTTGACGGTAGCATTATAAGATGATCTCTCACTAAATTTCAAGGTTAAAGTGTTCTCCCTGAGTATGCACCGTTGCCAAAGTTCGTCATGTCGAGACACCACATGATGATCGGTTGTGATAAGCTCAACGTTCATCTACAACGGGTGTAAGACAGTTTTGCACATGCAGAATAGTCGGGTTAAACTTGACGAGCCTAGCATATGCAGATATGGCCTCGAAACACTGAGAACGAAAGGTCGAACGTGAATCTTATAGTAGATATGATCAACATAGTGATGTTCACCATTGAAAACTAATCCATTTCACGTGATGATCGGTTATGGTTTAGTTGATATGGATAACGTGATCACTTAGATGATTATAGGGATGTCTATCTAAGTGGGAGTTTTTAAGTAATATGATTAATTGAACTTAAGTTTATCATGAACTTAGTACCTGATAGTATTTTGCTTGTCTATGTTATTGTAGATAGATGGCCCATGTTGTTGTTCCGTTGAATTTTAATGCGTTCCTTGAGAAAGCAAAGTTGAAAGATGATGGTAGCAATTACACGGACTGGGTCCGTAACTTGAGGATTATCCTCATTGCTGCACAGAAGAATTACGTCCTGGAAGCACCGCTGGGTGCCAGGCTTGCTGCAAATGCTGTAGATATTAGGATTTGTCACTCCGATTGTCGGAGAGGTATCTCTGGGCCCAATCGGTAATGCACATCACTATAAGCCTTGCAAGCATTGTAACTAATGAGTTAGTTGCGGGATTACTATTACGGAAGGAGTAAAGAGACTTGCCGGTAACGAGATTGAACTAGGTATTGAGATACCGACGATCGAATCTCGGGCAAGTAACATACCGATGACAAAGGGAACAACATATGTTGTTATGCGGTTTGACCGATAAAGATCTTCGTAGAATATGTGGGAGCCAATATGAGCATCCAGGTTCCGCTATTGGTTATTGACCAAAGACGTGTCTCGGTCATGTCTACATAGTTCTCGAACCCGTAGGGTCCACACGCTTAAAGTTCGGTGACGATCGATATTATGAGTTTTTGTGTTTTGATGTATCGAAGGTAGTTCGGGGTCCCGGATATGATCACAGACATAACGAGGAGTCTCGAAATGGTCGAGACGTAAAGATTGATATATTGGACGACTATGTTCGGACATCAGAAAGGTTTCGAGTGATTTGGGTATTTTTTGGAGTACCAGAGAGTTACGGGAATTCACTGGGAGGGTCAACACGCCCAAGAAGGCTAGCAGGTTCACGCAAAGGTTCTTCGTCACGTGCATCACGTTGATCGAAGAGCGGACCTCTAGGTATTTCTAGTAGGGTAGGTCCCAAAATATAGATTTCTTCTTCCACATGGGTGCGCGTCCCTCAGCGTCATTCGGAACAGCTAGTCCGCCGGGACCCTTTCCAAAGATTGCGTGTAAATCATTCACCATAGCAAGTACGTGATCACCGTTATGCATGGCGGGCTTCTTCCGATGATCTGCATCACCTTTGAAATGCTTGCCTTTCTTTCGACAATGATGGTTGGTCGGAAGAAATCGATGATGGCCCAGGTACACATTCTTCTTGCATTTGTCCAGGTATATACTTTCGGTGTCAGCTAAACAGGGCATGCATGCGTGGTATCCCTTGTTTGTCTGTCCTGAAAGGTTAGCAAGAGCGGGCCAATCGTTGATGGTTACAAACAGCAATGCATGCAGGTCAAATTCCTGTTGTTTGGGCTCATCCCATCCACGTACACCATTTCCATTCCACAGCTGTAAAAGTTCTTCAACTAATGGCCTTAGGTACACATCAATGTTGTTGCCGGGTTGCTTAGGGCCTTGGCTGAGAACTGGCATCATAATGAACTTCCGCTTCACGCACATCTAAGGAGGAAGGTTATACATACATAGAGTAACGGGGCAGGTGCTGCGATTGCTGCTCTGCTCCCCGAAAGGATTAATGCCATCCGCGCTTAAAGCAAACCATACGTTCCTTGGGTCACCGACAAACTCAGCCCAGTACTTTCTCTCGATTTTCTCCACTGCGACCCGTTAGCGGGTGCTCTCAACTTCTCGTCTTTCTTACAGTCCTCATTGTGCCATCGCATCAACTTGGCATGCTCTTTCTTTCTGAACAGTCGTTTCAACCGTGGTATTATAGGAGCATACTACATCACCTTCGCAGGAACCCTCTTCCTGCGGGGCTCGCCGTCAACATCACCAGGATCATCTCGTCTGATCTTCTACCGCAATGCACCTCATACCAGGCATGTGTTCAAATCCTTGTATGCACCACGGTAGAGGATGCAGTCATTAGGGCTTGCATGTATCTTATGCACCTCTAATCCTAAAGGGCATACGACCTTCTTTGCTGTGTACGTATTGTCGAGCAATTCGTTATCCTTTGGAAGCTTGTTCTTCAATATTTTCAGTAGCTTCTCAAATCCTTTGTCAGGCACAGCATTCTCTGCCTTCCACAGCAGCAATTTCAGTATGATACCGAGCTTTGTGTTGCCATCTTCGCAATTGGGGTACAACCCTTTTTTGTGATCCTCTAACATGTGATCGAACTTCAGATTCTCCTTTTGACTTTAGCACCGTGTCCTTGCATAAACAATGACCTGACGGAGATCATCATCATCGGGCACATCATCAGGTTCCTCTTGATCTTCAGCAGCTTCCCTTGTTGCAGCAATATCGGGCACATCATCTGGTTCCTCTTGATCTTCAGCAGCTCCCCCCGTTGCAGCATCACCATATTCAGGGGGCACATAGTTGTCATCGTCCTCTTCTTCTTCGCTGTCTTCCATCATAACCCCTATTTCTCCATGCCTCGTCCAAACATTATAGTGTGGCATGAAACCCTTATAAAGCAGGTGGGTGTGAAGGATTTTCCGGTTAGAGTAAGACTTCGTATTCCCACAATCAGGGCATGGACAACACATAAAACCATTTTGCTTGTTTGCCTCAGCCACTTCGAGAAAATTATGCAGGCCCTTATTGTACTTGGAGGTGTGTCTGTCACCGTACATCGATTGCCAGTTCATCTGCGTGCATTATATATAATTATGTGTGTCAAAAGTAAGAAAATCAGACAAGTATCTATCTAAAGTAAGAATTTTTTCTTTCAGAAAGAAGATAAGAACAAGAGGATCACCGCGGTGGTGCCGGTGACGAGATCGGTGCGTGCGATCGACGGCGGTGAAGACGGGGACGAGGCGTGATGGACCGCTAATTAAACCTAGACAAATCTCGGGAAAAATGGAGCTCGGAGGTCAAGCTTCGAGAGGAGAAAACTTAACTAGCATGGCTCGGGCATTTCGTCTAACACATCACATGCATACAGGATTAGCTAGAGCACCCAAATGCCGTCCCCTTGCTGGCCAAAAAAACAGAGCAGTGTGGACTGCTCTGCTCGCCGGCGAGGGGGTATATATAGGAAACTCATTGGTCCTGATTCGTGACTGGAACCGGGACTAAAGGCCCCCCTTCTGTCTCGGTTCGAGGCAAGAACCGGGACTAATGGCTGTGGGCCACGAGCAAGGCCCATTGGTCCCGGTTCATGCCTAGAACCGGGATAAATGGGTCCACATAAACCGGGAAAATGCCTCGCGAGGCTAGGCCGGGCCCCTGGGTGCACGAACCGGGATGTATGCCCCCCATAGGTCCCGGTTCTTGATTGAACCGGGACTAATGGGCTTGGCACGCTCGAACCAAAGCCCTGTTTTCTACTAGTGGGTGGCTATATCATTCAATTTAGTAGTAAGATGTGCCACAACAGTTTCAGATTCATAGCCATAAAAAGGATCAGATTCAACCAAAGTAAATATCTAAGGATCGATAGAGAAATCATAATACTTATCAGAAATACAGATAGGTGAAGTAGCGAAAGCAGGGTCATATTTCATTCTAGCATTCAAAGACTTTTCTTTCAGCTTAGCTAACAGTTTCTTAAGATCATATCTATCTCTGCAAGCAAAAATGTCTCTAGCAGTTTCTTCATCCATAACATAACCCTCAGGCACATCAGGCAATTCGTACCTAGGGGGAGAATCTTCATCATCACTTTCATCAATATTATCTGTTTCAATAATTTCATTCTCTCTAACCCTAGCAAGTTGTTCATCAAGAAATTCACCTAATGGCACATTATTATCAAGCATATAAGTAGTTTCATCATAAGCATCATGCATAACAGAAGTGGCATCATCAATAACATGCAACATATCAGAATCAATAACAGGTGTAGGTGTCACAAATTTACTCATAACACAAGGTGAATCAAGTGCGGAGCTAGATGGCAGTTCCTTACCTCCCCTCGTAGTTGAGGGAAAAATCTTGGTTCTTTCATCTTTCAAGTTCCTCATAGTGATCATCAGATATAAATCCCAAGTGACTCAAAGAATAGAGCTATGCTGCCCGACAACGGAGCCAGAAAATTGTCTTGATAACCCACAAGTATAGGGGATTGCAACAGTTTTTGAGGGTAGAGTATTCAACCCAAATTTATTGATTCGACACAAGGGGAGCCAAAGAATATTCTCAAGTATTAGCAGTTGAGTTGTCAATTCAACCACACCTGAAAGACTATATATCTGCAGCAAAGTATTTAGTACCAAAGTAGTATGGAAGTAACGGTAACATTGGAAAAAGTAACAGTCGTAGGTTTGTAGAAATCGTAACAGTGGCAACGAAAAAGTAACTAAGCAAATATGTGAAAAGCTCATAGGCAATGGATCAATGATGGATAATTATGTCGGATGTGATTCCTCATGCAACAGTTATAACATAGGGTGACACAGAACTAGCTCCAGTTCATCAATGTAATGTAGGCATGTATTCCGAATATAGTCATACGTGCTCATGGAAAAGAACTTGCATGCCATCTTTTGTCCTACCCTCTTGTGGCAGCGGGGTCCTATTGGAAACTAAGGGACATTAGGCCTCCTTTTAATAGAGTACCAGACCAAAGCATTAACACTTAGTGAATACATGAACTCCTCAAACTACGGTCATCACCGAGAGCGGTCCCGATTTTTGTCACTTCGGGGTTGCCGGATCATAACACATAGTAGGTGACTATTGACTTGCAAGATAGGATCAAGAACTCACATATATTCTTGGAAACATAATAGGTTCAGATCTGAAATCATGGCACTCGGGCCCTAGTGACAAGCATTAAGCATAGCAGAGTCATAGCAACATCAATCTTAGAACATAATGGATACTAGGTGTGGGACTCCTGGATTAGGGGGTCTCCGGACAGCCAGACTATATCCTTTGGCCAGATTGTTGGACTATGAAGATACAAGATTCAAGACTTCGTCCCGTGTCCGGATGGGACTCTACTAGGCGTGGAAGGCAAGCTAGGCAATACGGATATGGATATCTCCTCCTTTGTAACCGACCTTGTGTAACCCTAACCCTCTCTGGTGTCTATATAAACCACAGGGTTTTAGTCCGTAGGACAACATACAATCATACCATAGGCTAGCTTCTAGGGTTTAGCCTCTCCGATCTCGTGGTAGATCAACTCTTGTAATACCCATATCATCAAGAATAAATCAAGTAGGACGTAAGGTTTTACCTTCATCAAGAGGGCCCGAACCTGGGTAAAACATCGTGTCCCCTGCCTCCTGTTACCATGCGCCTTAGACGCACAGTTCGGCACCCCCTACCCGAGATCCGCCGGTTTTGACACCGATATTGGTGCTTTCATGGAGAGTTCCTCTATGTCGTCGCTGTTAGGCTTGATGGCTCCTACGATCATCGATAGCGATGCAGTCCAGGGTGAGACTTTTCTCCCCGGACAGATCTTTGTGTTCGGCGGCTTCGCACTACAGGCCAACTCGCTTGGCCATCTGGAGCAGATCGAAAGTTACGCCCCTGGCCACCAGGTCAAGTTTGGAAGCTTAAACTACACGGCTAATACCCGCGGAGACTTGATCTTCGACGAATTCGAGCCCCTGCCTTGTGCGTCACATGGTCACGATGAGTACGATTAGGTCTACCATTGGACAGTGTTTAGGAGATCGCACCGGCAGCCGCTCTAACCCTCAATTCGGAGCCAGTTGCGTCGTCCATGGACGGGTGGATGGACCCCGCCACGGAGGCCTTATCCTCAGCAGCGATCGAGCCGAACATCGACCTTACCCTACACGAGAGCCGTGTTGTCAAACTTCCGGATCCTTCTCCGGCCATGGACTCCGAACCGCCTGTGCCCGTTCCTAGCGAATCTGATTGGGCGCCGATCATGGAGTTTACCTTCGTGAATATTTTTCAGCACTTGCCCTTTGGCGACATACTAAACTCATTAAGGTCTCTCTCCTTGTCAGGAGGATCCTGGCCGAACTATGTCGGGCAGGATTGGGATGTGGATGACGAAGAAATTCGCTGCCCACCCACCACCCACTTAGTAGTCACTATCGGCGACTTAACTGACATGCTCGACTTCAACTCCGAAGACATCGACGGTATGGACGACGATGCGGGAGACAAAGAGGAACCACTGCCCACAGGGCACTGGACAGCCACCTCATCATATGATATATACATGGTGGACACACCCAAAAAAGGCAATGGCGACGAGACAACGGAGGATGACCCCTCCAAGAAGCAACCCAAGCGCCGACGTCAGCGGCGCCGCTCTATGTCCTGCCAAAGCAAAAGTGGTGATACCGGCACAGGAGATAATAGAACTCCGGACAATGCCGAAGATGGAAACAATCCCCCCAGCATGATTTAGGGCAGGAGGAGGGAGAAGCCAGCCCTCCTGAGAGAGCGGCAGATGAAAAGGAGGAGGATGATAATTACATGCCTCCCTCCGAAGACGAGGCAAGCCTCGACGATGACGAATTCGTCGTGCCAGAGGATCCCGTCGAAAAATAGAGCTTCAAGCGCCGGCTTATAGCCACGGCAAATAGCCTTAAGAAAAAGCAGCAGCAACTTCAAGCTGATCAAGATCTGCTAGCTGACAGATGGACTGAAGTCCCGTCAGCCGAGGAATATAAACTCGAACGCCCCTCCAAGAGTTACCCAAAATGCATGTTGCTACCCCAACTGGAGGAAGAAGCGTATGATGCGGCTGATCGGCCACCCCGTGGCCACGACAGAGAGGCATTCCAGCCAAAAGCTCAGCCTGCACCCCGACGCCATTCAACTAAAAAGTCATGGAGAAATACGCTAGACCTGTGAGACGTATTGGAGGACAAAGCAAAACATGCAAGATCGATCTACGGATCACGAGGGCGCGCCACTACGCAGGACGATAAACGTCACGCCGGATACAGTAAAAGTAAATCCGGCCGGGCCAAGCACAGCGGGCAAGACTCATTGGAGCTGTGTCGCGATATAGCCCAGTACAGAGGCGCCACACACCCCTTATGCTTCACAGACTAAGTAATGGATCATCAAATCCCAAAGGGTTTCAAACCCGTAAATATAGAATCATACGACAGCACAACAGATCTTGCGGTATGGATCGAGGATTTCCTCCTGCATATCCACATGGCACGCGGTGATGATCTACATGCCATTAAATACCTCCCACTCAAACTCAAAGGACCAGCTCGGCATTGGCTCAATAGCTTGCCAGCAGAGTCCATTGGCTGTTGGGAAGATCTGGAAGCCGCATTCCTCGACAACTTTCAGGGCACTTATGTGCGACCACCAGATGCCGATGACTTGAGCCACATAATTCAGCAGCCAGAGGAATCGGCCAGGCAATTCTGGACACGGTTCCTAACAAAGAAAAATCAAATCGTCGACTGTCCGGATGCAGAGGCTCTAGCAGCTTTCAAGCACAACATCCGCGATGAGTGGCTAGCCTGGCACCTTGGTCAGGAAAAGCCGATATCTATGGCGGCCCTCACGACTCTCATGACCCGCTTTTGTGCGGGAGAAGACAGCTGGCTGGCTCGCAGTAACAACATATCAAAGAACCATGGTACTTCGGATACCAAGGACGGCAGTAGCAGGTCACGTCGCAACAAACATAAGCGCCGCATTAACAGCAACAATACCGAGGATACGGCAGTCAATGCCGGATTCAAAGGCTCTAAACCCGGTCAGCGGAAAAAGCCATTCAAAAGAAGCACTCTGGGCCCGTCCAGTTTGGACCGTATACTCGATCGCTCGTGTCAAATACACAGCACTCCCGACAAGCCAGCCAACCACACCAATAGGGATTTTTGGGTGTTCAAGCAGGCCGGCATGTTAATTGCCAAAAACAAAGATAAGTGGCCACATAGCGATAATGAGGAGGATCCCCGGCAGCCGAATACCGGAGGACAGAAGAGGTTCCCCCCACAAGTGCGGACGGTTAACATGATATACGCAACCCACATCCCCAAGAGGGAGCGGAAGCGTGTGCTCAGGGACGTATATGCGTTGGAGCCAGTCGCCCCAAAGTTCAACCCATGGTCCTCCTGTCCGATCACCTTTGATCGCAGGGACCACCCCACTAGTATCCGTCATGGCGGATTCGCCGCACTGGTCTTAGACCCAATTATTGACGGATTTCACCTCACTCGAGTCCTTATGGATGGTGGTAGCAGCCTGAACCTGCTTTACCAGGACACGGTGCGCAAAATGGGTATAGACCCCTCAAGGATCAAACCCACAAAAATGACCTTTAAAGGCATCATACCAGGTGTAGAGGCCCATTGCACAGGCTCAGTCACACTGGAAGTGGTCTTCGGATCCCCGGATAACTTCCGATGCGAAGAGTTAATCTTCGATTTAGTCCCGTTCCGCAGTGGTTATCATGCACTGCTCGGGCGAACCGCATTTGCGAGATTCAATGCGGTACCGCATTATGCATACCTCAATCTCAAGATGCTAGGACCTCAGGGGGTCATCATAGTTAATGGAAACACAGAGTGCTCTCTCCGAACGGAGGAGGACACTGTGTCCCTCGCAGCGGAAGCGCAAGGCAGCCTCTTAAGGCAATCCACTAGTTTGGCGTCTAAGGACCCGCACACCTTCAAGCGCTCCTGGAGTAATCGGCAACAGGACCCCCTGGCACGTTCCGAGCTCGCATAGCAATGCGGCCCCCACCCCGGCCCAAGCCAAACGGCGAAACACGTGCCACGTGTACATAATTACGCATTAAAAATACCATGGGCATAGGTAGGGAGGGGGCACGACAACAACACGCCCCAAGACGCGGCTTAAACCGCACTAGGGGCTTCCCGCTTTGTTATTTTTCTCTCTTTCAGGACATTAATCTCTAGAAACCCTGTCCGGCAGCATGATTGCCGAACACATGATGCAGCAACCAAGGAGGCAGAAAGCTACATCACACCACGGATCTCCCAGGTGGATTACGATAACGAGTGTAATACTTGCCTTAATACTATTCTTCAGCTCGCCCTTGGAGGGGACATAGACCTACTTTTTGCTTATTGCACTGCATGTATCATTCTTCTTTAACGCACCTTTTTGAATAAACAATGCATAGCATTAAGACTATTATTGCATTCTTCCTTATATATATTTGTGTGTTCATTAATGACACCTTGCAACCATACACTTTGGTACGACCAATACACCAGGGGCTTAAGTACCCCACAATATGGTGTGAGAAGTCCGAACACTTTCACAAGTGCGACACCCCGAACTTATAGCATTATATGTATCAGCTCCGAATCATGTCTTTGGTCAATAGTTGGGTTTGCCCGGCTCCCATGTTTTGGTACCTTATGTTCCGCTATATCGGCTAAGGTAGCACTGGGAGAACTACTGCGATTGTTCCCTGGTTCAGTTGGGCTAAGCACCTCAGTAGAGAAAGCTAAAACTGACTGTCATGATAAGGCGAGGGACTGGTCGCTGTTCGAGAGGTTTTCGAGTCCCTAAAGACTTATGCCTCTTAGAGCGAGGAGTCGGCCCTGTCCGGCTTAAGGCGTGTATCGCGCCCCGAGTTTGGCCTTCCGAACACTAGGGGCTTCGCCGAAATTTAAAATTATAGAATTCTATGGCTAAGTGAGAGTGATAACGCATTATAGTCCGATTGCCTTGTTCGTTGTGTTGAACACCTCCCTCGAAGGACCCAAAAATGGGAACAAGAGTGCTCAGGTTTATCCCGAACACCCCAGCACTCATGGCATGGGGGCAGAAGCCGATGACTAGCCATCTCTCAGATTTGATAAACAGCCGAACATAAGGTAATATTTTAAATTCAAACAAGCGTTGCATAGCGCATATGAACGAGTTTTCATAACTAAAGGATTACACGAGCGAGTTCACTCGAATATTATATCTTTTGTACACTCGTCCGCTACGAGACGAGCACCCTTTAGGACACCCTCATAGTAGATCTCGGGGTGGCGATGCTCCTTGCCCTCCGGCAGCCCTTCCTTGATCAGCTTCACGGCGTCTAGCTTGGCCCATTGCACCTTCACACGGGCGAAAGCCTGGCGTGCACCTTCGATGCAGACGGACCACTTGACGACTTCCAGCCGTGGGCAGGCATCCACAAGCCGCCTCACCAGGCCGAAGTAGCTGTTCGGAAGGGCGTCGCCAGGCCACAGCCGGACTATAAAGCCCTTCATGGCCTGTTCGGCCGCCTTGTGTAGCTCGACCAGCTACTTTACCTGGTCGCTCATAGGCACCGGGTGTTCGGTCCTAGTATATTGGGCCCAGAACAACTTCTCCGTTAAGCTTCCCTCCTCGGCCCGGTAAAACGTCGCGGCATCCGACACGCTACGGGGCAAATCTGCGAATGCTCCTGGAGAGCTCCGGATTCGGGTAAGTAACAAGTAATTTACTTTCACATGCTTGCTTTGCATATAGAATGCCTTACCCGCCGCTATTTTCTTCATCGCCTCAATCTCCTGGAGGGCTCTTTGGGCTTCAGCCTTGGCATTTTTGGCGCTTTCGAGGGCCACGGCAAGCTCGGACTCTCGCGTCTTCGAGTCATGCTCCAACGCCTCATGCTTCGACACGAGAGCTTGGAGCTCTTGCTGCACCTCGCCCACCCGTGCCTCCTGCCTTTCCCGCTCGGTGTGCTCCTTGGTCGCTCTGTCTTCGGCCTCGGATAGCGCTTGCTTCAGGGTCGCCACCTCGATCGTGGCCCATGGCAAATTTATGATGATCCTGTCATTCTGCAATCGCGTCTTCTTTTATATATACATATCTATAGACAGGGTATTACTTACCCTTGTTCTCCTCGAGCTGCCTCTTGGCAAGGCCGAGCTCTTTCTTGGACCCCTCAAGGTCCTGCTTCAATGTGACAACCTCCGCAGTCTGTGCGGCAGAGGCCAGCAGCGAAGCCTGCATACGCATATAGACATACTTATATTAGACTCCTGCGATATTGTTTGATCCTCTGTTCGGCTTTTCTTTGTGAACACCAAACAGAGCATCAGGGGCTACTTTCTATGCGGTAATATTTTTGCCCATATTTCTAAAACTTACCTCAAAGCCTATTAGAATGCTGGCACAGGCTTCAGTCAGTCCGCTCTTGGCGGACTGAACTTTCTGGACCACCACACTCATAATAGTGTGGTGCTCTTCATTGATGGAAGCGCTGCGAAGCGCTCCCAACAGATTGTCCGGTGCCTCTAGATGGGAAGAGGTCACCAGCACAGGCTTCTTGCCCCTCTTGGAAGGAGGCCGCCTGCCCGAGTCCGGAACCACTGGAGGTTCCAGCGCGGTGTTCGGCTAAGGGCCGAACTCGGAGCCCTCGGGGCTTTGTTCCCTCTGCTCCCGGAGTCCGGAAGGTCGCCTTGAGGTGCCTCCGGGACTGTCTCCCCTCGACCCGGTGCCTCTTGAGACAACACCTCGGCGTTGTTCGTAGGGCAAGGGGAGGTGGCGGTCGGAAGTGGATCACTATCCATATCCGACGAGTCCAGGGAGCCGTCCGATGAGGATACGTCGATACGGGCTCGGGACGGTCTGCATAATCACGATTCGGCGTTAGGAGAAGCAGTGCAACAAAGGAATGCTATGAGTTACTCTAGTATCCGAATACTTATGACTTCACCAAGGGCTTGGCCCTGGGCAGCCACTCGTCTTCGCCTTCGACGGCGGTGGTAGAACTGTCCGGAAGGAGAGTCCTTCCCTTCTTGGACCCTTCGCCCCCCCAGTTGGGGCGGCCTTCCTTTTCTTGTCTCCCCCGACTGGAGGGGGAGCATCTTCATCTTCCTCCTCGTCTTCGTAGGAGGAGTGTGCCGAGGAGTCCTCGGACGATGAGTCCGATATCACCTGGTGCTGGGAACTCTTTCGGGTTCCCTTGGCCTTCTTGGTCTTCTCTGGCACCTTGTAAGGAGCCGGAGTCAGCATCTTCGTCAGGAGAGCGTCTGCTGGGCCTTCGGGCAATGGAGCCGGACATTCGATCTGTCCGGCCGTATCCTGCCAGTCCTGTCAAAGGTACGGGAGCTTAGATCCCGCATAGAGTCAAACTATGAAAAACAAGTATCCTGTAAGAGGTAAAACAACTTACCGCGCTAGCTTGGCGCTTCGCGTAGAATCCGCGATCCTTGGTAGTGGGAGGGGGGACCTCGGCGCCCTTGAATAGCACCTTCCAGGCATCCTTGTGTGTTGTGTTGAAGAGCTTGTTCAGAGTTTGGTGCTGGGCCGGGTTGAACTCCCACAAGTTGAAAGCCCGTTGTTGACACTGGAGGATCCGGCGGATGAGCATGACCTGGACTACGTTGACGAGCTTGAGCTTCTTGCTCACCATGTTTTGGATACATGTTTGGAGTCCGGTCAGCTCTCCCGAACTACCCCAGGACAGGCCCTTCTCTTGCCAGGAGGTGAGCCGCGTGGGGATGCCAGATCGGAACTCGGGGGCCACTGCCCATGCAGGGTCACGCGGCTTGGTGATGTAGAACCACCCCGATTGCCACCCCTTTATGGTCTCCACGAAGGAGCCCTCGAGCCATGTGACGTTGGGCATCTTTCCCACCATGGCGCCTCCGCACTCCGCCTGGCGGCCACTCACTACCTTCGGCTTGACATTGAAGGTCTTCAGCCATAAGCCGAAGTGGGGCTTGATGCGGAGGAAGGCGTCGCACACGACGATAAACGCCGAGATGTTGAGGATGAAGTTCGGGGCCAAATCGTGGAAATCCAGGCCGTAGTAGAACATGAGCCCCCGGACGAATGGGTGGAGAAGGAATCCTAGTCTGCGGAGGAAATGGGTAAGGAACACTACCCTCTCGTGAGGCCTGGGGGTGGGGATGAGCTGCCCCTCATCTGGGAGCCGGTGCGCGATGTCGTCGGGCAGGTATCCGGCTCTCCTCAGCTTCTTGATGTGTCCCTCCGTGACGGACGAGACCATCCACCCGCCTCCCGCTTCGGACATGGTTGGGGAAGGTTAAGGTGGGAAATGCGGAATGGGCGCTGGAGCTCGAGTGCGCAAGACAAGATGAGTGTCGGAGTCAAAACCGTCGGATCTCGGGTAGGGGGTCCCGAATTGTGCGTCTAGGCCGGATGGTAACAGGAGGCAAGGGACACGAAGTTTTACCCAGTTTCGGGCCCTCTCGAGGGAGGTAAAACCCTACGTCCTGCTTGATTAATATTGATGATATGGGTAGTACAAGAGTAGATTTACCACGAGATCGAAGAGGCTAAACCCTAGAAGCTAGCCTATGGTATGACTGTTGTTGTGTATGTTTTTGTACGGACTAAAACCCTCCGGTTTATATAGACAATGGAGAGGGTTAGGGTTACACAAAGTCGGTTACAATGGTAGGAGATCTGCATATCCGTATCGCCAAGCTTGCCTTCCATGCCAAGGAAAGTCCCTTCTGGACACGGGACGGAGTCTTTAATCTTGTATCTTCATAGTCCAGGAGTCCGGCTGAAGGTATAGTCCGGCCATCCGGACACCCCCTAATCCAGGACTCCCTCAGTAGCCCCCGAACCAGGCTTCAATGACGATGAGTCCGGCGCGTAGATTGTCTTCGGCATTGCAAGGCGGGTTCTCCTCCAAATTCCGTGTACCTATTGAATAAAGTCCGGTTTCTTGTAGATGTTGCGCTCCTTGGCTTCTATGCCCAATAATGGCCACTTCCCACGTGTCAAACGAATATGAAAAGTCTGAGTGTTTTTACATCCACACCCCTAGCCGCGTAAATGAGCTGCCCTATTTAAGGGGATGAGGATTTAGATCCAAACCACACCTTCTCCCCTTCGTGAGTGTTCATCAGAGCGCATCCGACAAAGGTCCATTCCACCATGGCCAGCCGTCGCAAATCCTCCCCTCGCCCTTCCAGCCCTAAGCCTGGATATTGGGAGAGATGTTCCATCCCGCATAGCGAGCTAGTGACGCTCCAGACCAAGGGATTTCTCCCCCCGGCCTATATGGTCCCGGTTCGAGCCGGTCTTGCCGTCTATAACGGCGGAGAGCAAGCAGAGAGTGCCCCTAATCCCTCCAAAGGAGAGCGGGTGTGCCTCGTTCCTTATTTAATAAGGGGGCTCGGATTTCCAATCCATCCATTTCTCCGGGGGCTGCTAGAGTTCTACGGCCTCCAGCTACATAATCTCACGCCTGCCTCCGTATTGCATATCACGGGCTTTGTAGCCCTCTGCGAGCTGTTCTTGGGTGTTGAGGCTCATTTCGGGCTGTGGAAAGAGCTATTCTGCCTCGTGCCCTGTTCCAAGAAGGGGTCAATGTATCAAGTGGGCGGAGCCGAAGTGTGGTGCATCGCCGGGACCGGATATCTGTCCGGAACCCCAAAGAAGGCGTCCGAAGACTGGCCCTCGGAATGGTTTTATATAGAAGACGTCCCGTTGCCGGATCCTGTCCGGATCGGCCTCCCTGATTTCGACAGTGCTCCCTTAAAGAAACGCCTAAGCTGATGTCCACGGAGCCCTCAGAGGGAAAGTGACAGGGACGTTATTTACCTGATGGGCCGGGTAAGATTGTTAGCTCATTCCGGACTGACCATGATCGGGGTCATGGCCGCATGCATCATGCGAGGGGTGCAGCCGCTACAGTATAGAGGCCACCCCATGTGGGACTTCAACGGGGAGGACGACACCACCCGCTACGGCCATAAGGGGCCAGATTCGGCTGCGGCTCTAATAAAGACCTTGTCCGCTTTGTACAAGGGAGAAGAGGAGGATTTTCTCCGCGTCAACCCAAAGGGTGGATTTTCCATGTACAATCCTCCAAGCTGGGTGAGTGGTCACATCTTGCCCATTCATTTTATATCCCCATTGTTAAATATTCAATCTAGTGATTTCAACGCAGGAACTGCGCCAGGCTATTAAAGAAATAAGCAGCCCTCCTCCACAACCCGAGGACCCAGGACGGTCCCTCGACCCAGACTCTCAAGAGGATCCGGACTTTTCGGTGGAGCTAATTGATGGAGTGTTCCATCAATTGAGCAAGGACAACGCCTTGGTGGCCATTAAGGCTGATTACCCAGGGCTAATCCCGGCCTCCCAGAAACGGGAGGCCGATCCTGCGGCGACAAGCCAACGAGGGGCCGCAGGGCCCCGTGGGCAGAAAAGAGGTGCAGTCCGGACCGAGACGTCAACGCGAAGGTATGGCGCGCCCCTTATCCCAGGTGTTACACCTTCAAGGCACATTAACACTCGTGCTAGACTAGATTCAGAGAGGCTGCCAATCGCGCCTCCACCAGCCAGGCTCCAAAGCCTGGTCCGGAGGTGGAGGCGAACACAAGGCGCGCACCGGGCGCTCCTCCAACGGAGGATGTGGACAGGTTGTCTACCACCAACTCTGAGGTGGAGAGTGCCATGAACCATCGGCGTCGCCGGACAATTCTTCGCGACGCTTGTTTCTCCCAAGAGCCGTTAGATGCCTTCAAATCGGGAGATGCGCACCTCCGTGTCGCTCAAAATGGTCTAGCCAGAGCCACGGAGCAATATGTAAAAGACATACGGGTAAGAAAATTTTGGTAATTATATATAGATACCAGTAGCCCCCGAGACTTGAAACAGTTAGAATAACTGGTTTAAGGATCATTTGTTATGCAGGTTCTTACAGAAAAGAATTCCCTACTATCCAAGGAGCTGGAAGAGTGCAAAGCCCAACTTGAGGCCGCACTAGCCGCGACAGGGGATCCCAAGGAGACCCCCTCTGGTAATATACACTTCGAAAGATAAGTAATTTTGTGAAGCACGACATGGGTGCGGATCTGACAAATTAAATTGCAGATGGCACCGGATTAAATCCGGAAAGACAACACCTCCTACGCCAGCTAAGGGCTGGTGAGAAGGTGCTGACAAAGGTGAGGCGGGAGAAGAACGATCTCCAAGATGCCAACACCAAGCTGGGCGTCGAGCTGAAAGATGTTCGTGCCCAGCTGTCAGACTCCATGAGGGAGAATCAATAGCTTCAGCGCGGCATATTTAGTAAGTGCTTGAACGAACCTTTCAAAGAAAGTTCGGCGGGGAAGTCGACTAACAGAGCAATGTCTGTAGGTGTGCTAACAGGTCGTCCTGCAGAGGAGATGCCCGGTTCTACGGGTGACCTTCTTCCCGAGCTCTCGCAACTGCTCGATCGAGTTCGGCAGGCGATGCAAGGCGTCGCCCAGGCCCTGTGCCCATCCGTCTCCATGCCCGAAGGTCTTGGAGAGGTTGCGAAGAAGCTAAAGGGAGTACGGCGGCGCTTCCGATTGTGGAAGATATCAGCCTGCCGTCAAGGTGCTAGGGAGGCCTGGGCCATGGTGAAGACGCTGTACGCAAAGGCTGACCCCAACCACATGGCCGAGGTCGGTCCTGTAGGGCCCGATGGGAAGGAGATCCCTGTAAGCTTAGTATACGGCCAAGTAGAGTTGGCCGCAAAGTATTCCCAGCAGGACTGTAAATTAGACAGCCTGTTAGATGGTATTGAAGAGGAATACAATCAGTCAAAATGACTATGTAATTTAATTGACATTTATAATGCCTTCTAGCCAGATTGTAGATCATTTGTCATGGCCGACCTTTTCACTTCAGCCTCGGGACCTGATGGTCCGGAGTGTGTCCGAATTCCCATGCGGTTATATAGGAACCGAGGAATGCATGGAGACCAGGCGTAGGGGTCATTAGTGCGTGAATACACAAGTGCCCGACTAGTTATGTTATATTACATGGTTAGTAAGAAAAATCTTCCAGGGAGAATAGTTCCGTTAGGGGTTCCTTTCCCTGGGAGGCATGCCCTAAGGTGCATGTCCATGCTGCGAAAAGAATTGCAGGAAAAACATATGGGGGGCGTATAGATAAAAATAAAAAAAGGATCATCTTTAGTTCACCGACCGAATATTCCCTTAAGAACGCTAGCTTTCGGCTTCACCGAGTCTGAGGTACACGTCCGGCTGACCCGGCAGTAACAATCGCAGAGGTGCTCCCTTTACCACCTAGCCGAACAATCGGGAACGTAGGGGTAAGCACAGGAGCCAGGCAACCCAGCTTGGCCAAAACATAAGTCGTATCGATGCATATAATGGTGAATAAAAGGTACATGCGGAAGTGTGACACATGTGTTGGGCCTGAAGCCCGTATGAATAAGCTTCTGTTTAAAGAAGCCCCCAGGTTTAATGAGCGCAGATAGCCCATCACTTTATGAGCCTTTAAAGGCTATAAGAGAGAGAGAGAGAAGAAGAGAAATGTAAGACAGAAAATATATAAAAAATGGACAGAGGAAGGAGACGAACACAGAGTCTGGCGCTAGGCATAGAATCTTCAGAGACAGGCTGCGTTCCATGGGTTCGGCTCGAGTCAGTTATCCGATGCATCCCGCAGGCGGCACGCTCCACCAGTCAGGACTTGGTCAATTATGAAGGGACCTTCCCACTTGGGCTTGAGTTTGTCCTTTTTCTTGTCCGGTAGTCGTAGAACTAATTTGCCAACGTTGTAATTTTTGGCCCGTACTTCTCTGCTTTGGTATCTTCGAGCCTGCTGTTGATAGAATGCGGAACGGGCTTTTGCCACGTCACGCTCCTCCTCCAATGCGTCCAAGCTGTCCTGCCGATCGAGCTCAGCTTCTCTTTCATCGTACATGCGCACTCGAGGTGAGTCATGAATTATGTCGCAAGGCAAAACTGCCTCTGCGCCGTACACCATAAAGAATGCTGTGTATCCGGTGGTGTGATTCGGCGTGGTCCGCAGCCCCCAGAGTACGGAGTCGAGCTCCTCTACCCAGTGCGTGTTAGATTCCTTGAGGGACCACACTAATCTGGGTTTGATGCCGCTCATGATAAGACCATTTGCACGTTCGACCTGGCCGTTAGTTTGTGGGTGATAGACGGAAGCATAATCGAGCTTGATGCCCATGTTTTTGCACCAGAGTTTTACCTCGTCGGCCGTGAAGTTCGTGCCGTTATCAGTGATGATGCTGTGGGGGACGCCGTAATGGTGTACAACCCCGGATATAAAGTCTATCACCGGTCCAGATTCAGCCGTCTTACCAGGCTTGGCTTCTATCCATTTGGTGAACTTATCCACCATGACCAGTAAGTATTTTTGCTTGTGGGTTCCGCCTTTAAGGGTTCCAACCATGTCAAGCCCCCAGACCGCGAAGGGCCAAGTAATGGGGATAGTTTGGAGGGCTGTGGGTGGCATATGGCTTTGGTTTGCAAAGAGCTGGCAACCGGTGCAACGTTGGACTAAGTCCTGAGCGTCTGCCCGGGCTGTCGGCCAATAAAAGCCTGTACGGAAGGCCTTGCTTACAAGGGACCGAGCTGCAGCGTGATGACCGCCCAGTCCGGCATGAATTTCAGCCAGGTGGTTCTGCCCCTGCTCTTCGGAGATGCACCTTTGAAGGACTCCGGTAGTGCTTTTCTTATAAAGCTCTCCCTCGTGGACTCTGTAGGCTTTGGATCGCCGCACTATGCAGCGTGCGTCATTTTGGTCCTCGGGGAGTTCCTGCCTAGTAAGGTAGGCGAGGAATTGTTCTATCCACGGGGCGATGACGACCATTATTACGTGGGCTGAAGGTGTTATTTCATTGGCAGAGCCTCCGATTGTGTCAGAATGTTCGGTGTTGGGTAGTGCGGTTGGGTCCAGGCTATTATTGTTCGGCTCCCCTTCCCATACTACGGATGGCTTGAACAGCCTTTCCAAGAAGATGTTGGAGGGGACTACATCGCGTTTTGCGCTGATGCGTGCCAGGACATCTGCCGCCTGATTATTTTCTCGGGCTATATGGTGAAATTCAAGCCCCTCGAACTGAGCTGACATTTTTAGGACGGCGTTGCGGTAAGCTGCCATTTTTTGATCCTTGGCATCGAAGTCTCCATTTATTCGGGATATTGCGAGGTTCGAGTCCCCGCGCACCTCTAGGCGTTGAATGCCCATGGATACTGCCATCCGGAGACCATGTAAAAGGGCCTCATATTCGGCTGCATTGTTGGAGTCCGTGTACATAATCTGGAGTACGTATTGAACTGTGTCTCCTGTGGGGGACGTCAAAACGACGCCAGCCCCCAGTCCGGCCAACATCTTGGAGCCGTCAAAATGCATGATCCAATTTGAATATGTGCCGTATTCTTTAGGGAGTTCGGCCTCCGTCCATTCTGCGATGAAGTCGGCCAAGACTTGCGACTTGATGGCTCGCCGTGGCTTATAAGTTATGTCGAACGGGAGGAGCTCAATTGCCCATTTTGCGATCCGACCCATTGCGTCACGGTTGTTTATAATATCGTTAAGTGGTACTTCCGAGGCTACTGTTATTGAACACTCTTGAAAGTAGTGTCGTAGCTTCCGGGATGCCATGAATACCGCATACGTGATCTTTTGATAATGCGGGTACCGTGATTTGCAGGGAATGAGGACAGTGGACACATAATAGACCGGCTTTTGAAGGGGGGATTTGTGTCCGTCCGCTTCTCGTTCGACGACGAGCACTGCGCTTACAACCTGATGTGTTGCTGCAATGTATAATAGCATTGGTTCGCCAATTTTTGGCGCAGCCAGGACTGGGTTTGTTGCCAATATGGCTTTTATTTCATCGAGTCCGGCCATGGCTACATCCGTCCATTTGAAGTGTTCGGTGCGCCGAAGGAGGCGGTAAAGGGGTAGGGCCTTTTCTCCCAAGCGGGAGATAAAGCGGCTTAGAGCCGGCACGCATCCGGTTAACTTTTGTATTTGTTTGAGGTCCTTTGGGATATCCAGTTGCGACAGAGCTCGGCTCTTGGCTGGATTTGCTTCAATTCCTCTATCGGATACAATGAAGCCGAGGAGCTTTCCGGCTGGAACGCCGAAAATGCATTTTTCTGGGTTGAGCTTGATGTCGTATGTTCGGAGGTTATCAAATGTGAGCCTCAAGTCGTCTACTAGAGATTCGACATGTCTTGTTTTGACGACCATATCATCTACATATGCCTCCACTGTTTTGCCGATCTGGCTTGCCAAACATGTCTTAATCATGCGCTGATATGTTGCGCCGGCGTTTTTGAGCCCGAAGTGCATCGTGTTGAAGCAGAATGGGCCGTATGGTGTGATAAATGCCGTTGCGGCTTGGTCTGGTTCTGCCATCTTGATTTGATGGTAGCCGGAACATGCGTCAAGGAAACACAACGAATCGTGTCCCGCGGTAGCATCGATAATTTGATCGATGCGGGGGAGGGGGAAGGGATCCTTTGGGCAGGCCTTGTTAAGGTCTTTAAAATCAACAAACAGGCGCCAGGATTTGTCCTTCTTTGGTACCATCACCAGGTTTGCTAGCTAGTCCGGATGTTTTATATCTCTGATGAATCAGGCCTCCAATAGCTTTGCTAGCTCCTCTCCCATGGCCTGTCTCTTAGGTTCGGAAAAACGCCAAAGAGCCTGTTTGACAGGTTTGAATCCTGTTTGGGTATTTAAGCTGTGCTCGGCCAGCCTGCATGGGATTCCTGGCATGTCTGAAGGGTGCCAGGAGAAAATGTCCCAGTTCTCTCGCAGGAACTCTCGCAGTGCGGCGTCTACATCAGGGTTTAACTGTGCCCCGATGGAAGCTGTTTTATTAGGGTCCGTTGGATGGACTTGGAATTTGACTATTTCATCCACCGGTTTAAAGGAGGTGGACTTGGATCTTTTGTTGAGTACCACATCATCCCTATTCACCGTAGAGTGCAGCGCAGTCAGTTCCTCAGCCGCTAGGGCTTCGCATAGTGCCTCGAGGGCCAGTGCGGCTGTCTTGTTTTCGGCGCGGAGTGCTATGTCCGGATCACTAGCGAGAGTGATGATCCCGTTAGGCCCGGGCATCTTGAGCTTGATGTACCCGTAATGGGGTATTGCTTGGAAGATTGTAAACGCTTCCCGCCCTAGCAGAGCGTGATAACCGCTGCTGAATGGAGCCACATGGAACATGATCTCTTCGGACCTGTAGTTGTCCGGCGTGCCGAACACCACATCTAGTGTGATTTTTCCTGTACAGCGTGCTTCCCGACTGGGGATTATTCCTCTAAAGGTTCTGCTGCTTCGCTTAATGCGGTGCCAGTCTATTTCCATTTTTTGAAGGGTTTCCTTATAAATGAGGTTCAATCCGCTGCCGCCGTCCATGAGTACCTTGGTAAGGCGAAAGCCATCCACTATTGGACTGAGGACCAATGCGGCTGGTGCTTGGGCTGTTCGGAATTTAGGTTCATCACTAGCGTTAAAGGTAATAGCCGTGTCACTCCATGGGTTTATTGTCGCTACTTGGTAGACTTCGGCAAGGCTGCGGAGTGTCCTTTTTCGCATATTATTTGATGCTAAAGTCTCGAAGACTGTTAATACCGTATTGGTGTCTCTGGGGTGGCTTTCTGTGGCCTCCAGAATTAGGAGATTTTCGCCAATTTTGGCCACCTGTCGGAGTATCCAACATGCTCTAAGGCTGTGAGTTGGTGTGGCGTCCTCTGTACTGTGAATTTTACAGGGTCCATTAAGCCATCCTTCCAGTACGGTTCCATGCCCTGTAGAGGGTTTTTGCTTTTTAGTGCTTGACTCGGGTGTCTCGTGATGATGCACCCTTTTATTTCGGACTGGGTTTGTATTCAGGGCCGGATTATCCCAAAATTTTATTTCGGTTTTCCAGGCGCTTTCCATCGCACAGTACTTCCGTACAATGGACGCCAAGTCAGCGAAGCGTGTAATATCACGGCGACTTATGGTGTTGAGTATTCCCTTGTCCGTGCAATTATTGCAGAAGATTGAGATTGCGTCCTCCTCGTGGCAGTCCCTTAGCCTGTTCTTAACCAGGAGGAATCTGGCCCAGTAATGATGTACTGTTTCATCGGGCTCTTGCCTGATTTTGGATAGATCGCTTATGTTGGGGTGGGTGGGTGGAATTAAATCCGAAGCCTCACCCCATCTGAGGCTCAGAGGCCGAGGAATTTCCGAACTCGAAAATTTGGATTCTTGGATGTTGTCTAATGAATCCAGCCCATCGCCTGACTCTAAGTTCAGGTCTTGAGTGATATCCTCCCCTCCACGGGAGGGATCGGGAATCCGGACGCTGCGAGTCCTTAAGATAGATGAAGGGTCGCCGCACTGTCCCTCTACCACGGCAACGTGATGGGTGACTTGGGGGGAGTTAATCTCTCTCAGATCGGGTTTAGGCCCAATCTGGTCGTGATCCGTAGCGACTCCCAGGGCGGCAAAGCGATCCAAGAGCTCGTTTATGGAGGAGAGCTCCATTGGATCTAACTGCTCGACGAGTTCCGAGCTGACATGAAGATTGTTTTCGATGGCTCGAGAAGTCATCGTCGGCGCAGAAGCCGAACATGCGGTCATAAGAAAACCACCTAGCCGGAGGGTTTGGCCGACAACCAAATCTCCCTTAGCGACGGTGCCGTCTTTAAAGACGGGGAGATGCATCCTTCCTGATGGCGACGACACAGAGGAAATCTCAATGAAAGCACCAATGTCGGTGTCAAAATCGGCAGATCTCGGGTAGGGGGTCCCGAACTATGCATCTAGGCCGGATGGTAACAGGAGGCAAGGGACACGAAGTTTTACCCAGGTTCGGGCGCTCTCGATGGAGGTAAAACCCTACGTCCCGCTTGATTAATATTGATGATATGGGTAGTACAAGAGTAGATTTACCACGAGATCGAAGAGGCTAAACCCTAGAAGCTAGCCTATGGTATGATTGTTGTTGTGTATGTTTTTCTACAGACTAAAACCCTTCGGTTTATATAGACACCGGAGAGGGTTAGGGTTACACAAAGTCGGTTACAATGGTAGGAGATCTGCATATCCGTATCGCCAAGCTTGCCTTCCACGCCAAGGAAAGTCCCTTCCGGACACGGGACGGAGTCTTTAATCTTGTATCTTCATAGTCCAGGAGTCCGGCTGAAGGTATAGTCCGGCCATCCGGACACCCCCTAATCCAGGACTCCCTCAATGAGCAAGGAGGAAGAAGGCGTGGGTAGAAAAAGGTTAAACCTTGTCCCTTTATAAAGGGCGGCCAAAACTATGCGCCCCCACTAGCCTAGTAAAACTCACTTATCCCCCAAGCGCCATAATCGATGGCGCGGTTGGGTTACCCACGCCCGTATTGATGAGAATCCCGTAATAAGGGGGACACGATCTCTGCTTTGACAAGACGTGTCAAAAAACTGCCTCGCGTTATGTGCGGGGCTAGTTAAAGGAAACGGTTCGAATAATCACCGGGCCATGGCATAATGTCGTATTGCCAAAACAAGTTAGCAAATTAGATTTGTGGAAATATCATTCTCTCTACGGTGGTATGTAGAACTTATTTTACAGGGTCAGACACTATCCTTGTATTCAAATTCTTCCGTGGTATACCCGGAGGAGGAACCCGCCTTGCAATGCCGAAGACAACACTACGCGCCGGACTCATCGTCATTGAAGCCTGGTTCAAGGGCTACTGTGGGAGTCCTGGATTAGGGGGTCACCGGACAGCTGGACTATATCCTTTGGCCGGACTATTGGACTATGAAGATACAAGATTGAAGACTTCGTCCTGTGTCCGGATGGGACTCTACTTGGCGTGGAAGGCAAGCTAGGCAATACGGATATGGATATCTCCTCCTTTGTAACTGACCTTGTGTAACCCTAACCCTCTCTGGTGTCTATATAAACCGGAGGGTTTTAGTCCGTAGGACAACATACAATCATACCATAGGCTAGCTTCTAGGGTTTAGCCTCTCTGATCTCGTGGTAGGTCAACTCTTGTAATAGCCATATCACCAAGAATAAATCAAGTAGGACGTAGGGTTTAACCTCCATCAAGAGGGCCCGAACCTGGGTAAAACATCATGTCCCCTGCCTCCTGTTACCATCCGCCTTAGACGCACAGTTCGGGACCCCCTACCCGAGATCCGCCGGTTTTGACACTAACACTAGGGATCAAACCCTAGCAAAACTAACTCGATTACATGGTAAATCTCATCCAACCCATCACCGTCCAGCAAGCCTACGATAAGATTACTCACGCATGGCGGTAAGCATCATCAAGTTGGTGATGGAGGAAGGTTGATGATGACGATGGCGATGGATACCCCTCTCCGGAGCCTCGAACGGACTCTAGATCAGCCCTCCCGATGAGGATTAGGTCTAGGCGGCGGCTCCGT
Source organism: Triticum dicoccoides (assembly GCF_002162155.2). Classification (NCBI taxonomy): domain Eukaryota; kingdom Viridiplantae; phylum Streptophyta; class Magnoliopsida; order Poales; family Poaceae; genus Triticum; species Triticum dicoccoides. Next base: position 406,285,473 of record NC_041390.1, on the reverse strand, counting down.
ATCGTAAAACACAATGAATCCTTCTCTCTGATTTTTCTTCTCCCCAAACGTGAATATAAAGAGTTGGAGTTGAGGTCGGTGGAGTCCCAGGGGGCCCACGAGGCTGGGGGCGCGCCCCAGGAGGGCGCCCTGCACCCTCGTGGATAGGGTGTGGGCCCTCTGATGCTGATTCTTTCGCCAATATTTTTTATTAATTCCAAAACATGTCTTCGTGGATTTTCAGGTCATTCCGAGAACTTTTATTTCTGCACAAAAATAACACCATGGCAATTCTGCTGAAAACAGCATCAGCCCGGGTTAGTTCCATTCAAATCATGCAAGTCAGAGTCCAAAACAAGGGCAAAAGTGTTTGGAAAAGTATATACGTTGGAGACGTATCACACGCCCAACCCTTCTAGTACTACTTGATAGGTGCATGTGGAGCACTTGCATGTTGAAAAGCATGCCTTATGATGAGAATCGAATATGATAGATCCGCACTAAAGCCAATATAGATATCATATACACTCATTTTTGCAAGAACAAAATAGAAAACCCAAAAATTGGGTGCACAATCATACTTTAGCATATAATGACATAAAGGTCTAAAATACCCATATAAGTAATAAATAAACATCCAACACTAGTGCAGGGATGTCCTATGCAAACGGTTTTTACCCCCTTTCAGTGACACAATTTTAAATCGTCGCCTTGATAATGTGGGCGATAGGGGGGTCCATCCCACACGACCCAGATAAATCGGCAGCAATAGCTCCATCGCTCACACACTCGGAGCAAAAGATCTCGTGTGCAATTGGGTGAGCTATCACAAACAATTGTGCGGGGCAAATCATGTGACATGTGCTTAGCATCCCACACAACGAATTTCGAATAATTTTTTTCGTTAGTATGGTGCATCACACACAATTTTTTGCATAAACTCATCTGTGATAGGGGCGGAACCATGTTTTTGTGTATATCATTTACGTTATTCAAGTACATCACAGTCATGCCTAGCTAGAAGAAACTATATTGCATAATGTTGCCCATCAAGCACACTTTTCCCATGGAAATGTTTGCTCAAGGTGGCCTAACACAAACGGTTGTCTGAAACGTCATGTGTGGTTGTTCATTGATCTCACATGTGTATTTTCTAGATATTTTGGGGGTTATCTGAGGTCATCGCTCAAAAAGTTATATGAGTACCCGTCTGCAGTATAAAACCCCAATAAGTAGCTAATTGGCCTATTATTTTTTCTCCATTTAGTAATAAAATTGACATTTCATATCAAACATACAATATATTTCATATTCATATAACGGCAACCCGGATTTTCATAATTGAAATGCATCTGAGTACACAATCACATAGCTACTTCAGCACTCAGTTACACACTACTGCAGGATGCTGCTAACGCGACGGTACGATGAGAGACCCTTCGACAAAACTGTGTGCGAGGCAATAATTGCAAACGGTGGTGTAAAAAAACCGTCAAAAAATGTGCAAAATATTTTCAATGATGAATGCATCAAACACGATTCGGATTTTAGTTGCGTGTGTGATGCAGGGCATACGGTTCAGTTCAATTAACTGTTTCTGATGAGGAGGAACAAAAGAAACGGGTAGCTAGATGAAGGTGTATGCGATATACAACATACGGTTCACTTGGATGAACTGTTTGTGATTAGGCAACACAAAAAGAAACGGTTAGCCAGATCAAGGTGTGTGCACTATACGACATGCGGTTCACTCGGCCTTGTCCTGAGTGTGTGACCTATGTGGCAACCGTTCGCTCCCCACTAGCCTCTTCTTGTACTGTGGCAACCGCCCACTACCTCTTCGCCTTTCCCTCTCGATTTGGAACTACTGTCACACGCTCTTCATCCCTCCATTTGCCTTCACCCTTCCTTCTGCCATTCTTCGATCGTCTTCTCCATGGAGGGAACGGGCCGGAAATGACCCCGTTATTCTTGCCCCGATCTGAAAGATGACGTGTTGGAGGAACTCATTGATTGGTGCGACATCATGACCTCGGCTAGCACGGCAGGTTCGTTCAAGTCCATTCTCGACTCAACAAATAACATCATTGCAAAGAACCCAAGGGTTCAAGAGCGTTTTGATCTCCCCTCTCTTCTTTGACATGACGCTAGTCGCCGGCGTGGGGACGATGGAAGCGTCGCCTTGTGCAAGTTGATGTCGCTTGATAATGATACGTGTGATGTTCAGATGCCATCGCTTGAGGGTAAGGCTTAGGCAGGCGCAAATGGAGATTGGGTTGTTTATATTGAGTATAACTGCGAGTGGGAACTTGTGAATTGCTACCTCTTGAGCACTGCGTTAGTTTTCCCTTGAAGAGGAAAGGGTGATGCAGCAAAGTAGCGTAAGTATTTCCCTCAGTTTTTGAGAACCAAGGTGTCAATCCAGTAGGAGGCTACGTGCGAGTCCCTCGCACCTGCACCAAAGAAATAAATCCTCGCAACCAACGCGATAAGGGGTTGCCAATCCCTACACGGTCACTTACGAGAGTGAGATCTGATAGATATGATAAGATAATATTTTTGGTATTTTTATGATAAAGATGCAAAGTAAAATAAAAGCAATGAAAATAACTAAGTATTGGAAGATTAATATGATGAAGATAGACCCGGGGGCCATAGGTTTCACTAGTGGCTTCTCTCAAGAGCATAGTTATTTTACGGTGGGTGAACAAATTACTGTTGAGCAATTGACAGAATTGAGCATAGTTATGAGAATATCTAGGTATGATCATGTATATAGGCATCACGTCCAAGACAAGTAGACCGACTCCTGCCTGCATCTACTACTATTACTCCACACATCGACCACTATCCAGCATGCATCTAAAGTATTAAGTTCATAAGAACGGAGTAATGCCTTAAGCAAGATGACATGATGTAGAGGGATAAACTCATGCAATATGATGAAAACCCCATCTTGTTATCCTCGATGGCAACAATACAATACGTGCCTTGCTGCCCCTACTGTCACTTGGAAAGGACACCGCAAGATTGAAGACAAAGCTAAGCACTTCTCCCATTGCAAGAAAGATCAATCTAGTAGGCCAAACCAAACTGATAATTCGAAGAGACTTGCAAAGATAACAAATCATACATAAAACAATTCAGAGAAGATTCAAATATTGTTCATAGATAAAATTGATCATAAACCCATAGTTCATCGGTCTCAACAAACACACCGCAAAAGAAGATTACATTGAATAGATCTCCACAAGAGAGGGGGAGAACTTTGTATTGAGATCCAAAAAGAGAGAAGAAGCCATCTAGCTAATAACTATGGACCCGAAGGTCTGAGGTAAACTACTCACACATCATCGGAGAGGCTATGGTGTTGATGTAGAAGCCCTCCGTGATTGATGCCCCCTCCGGTGGAGCTCTGGAACAGGCCCCAAGATGGGATCTCGTGGATACAGAAATTTGCGGTGGTGGAATTAGGGTTTTGCCTCCGTATCTGATCGTTTGGGGGTATGTAGGTATATATAGGAGGAAAAAGTACGTTGGTGGAGCAACATGGGGCCCACGAGGGTGGAGGGCGCGCCTGGGGGGGGGGGCGTAGGCGCGCCCCCTACCTCGTGGCTTCCCTATTGGTTGCTTGACATAGGGTCCAAGTCTCCTGGATCTTGTTCGTTCCAAAAATCACGTTCCCGAAGGTTTCATTCCGTTTGGACTCCGTTTGATATTCCTTTTCTTTGAAACCCTAAAATAGGCAAAAAACATCAATTCTGGGCTGGGCCTCCGGTTAGTAGGTTAGTCCCAAAAATAATATAAAAGTGGATAATAAAGCCCAATAATGTCCAAAACAGAAGACAATATAGCATGGAGTAATCAAAAATTATAGATACGTTGGAGACGTATCATGAATGTGTACACTCGTCACCTGGTTCCACTCCCAAAAATCACAGACTGCCCTGAGGTTGAGCACACAGATGATCTACGTACGTTCAAATATGATCATGGTGACTGTCCTCTACGGAAGATAGCAATTTTTCGAGTTCCCAACTGCTCTTGGGATTACAAGAACTATGAAGTTGTTTCTATCTTCGACAAGCTTGTTGCCGTCCTTAGTTCCACGCCTCGATGTATATTGCTCAAAAGTCAATTTTTGTACATGGATGAGTATTGTGATGCAATTCAATACGAGGGTCTTGTGTTTGCTGCCACCACTCATGACACTGTTATTGCATGGAATCCTTATGGTTTTGGTACGTTTGTCTTCCACTGTAATTATAATTGTTTCATCCACATGCATGTGGGTTAGCTAGTTTCCCTTTACTAATTATCCTTCTTGTCTTTCCAAGGTCCTGTGAACATTCCACCACCTATACTTGAAATTTTTTATCACCAAGGGGGAGATGAAGATGGTGATGATCACGAGCATGGGGATGAGTAGGACCTATATACTTAGTGGCACCTGGCAACTTATTTTGATGGATCACCTCTTCTTGTATGTATACAGGGCACTTCTGATGTCACTAATGAAGCAGGTGTTGTCTCCCATGGTCGCAGTCTCCTGACCTATTCCAAAATCTGTTGCAGGTTATTCGGGATGGATACTATTGTGCTAGCGCCAACTCCTTCCCCCTGGTTTAGTATTGATAGTCATAGTCTTGGGGAAAACTCACTCTTCATTGGACAAAACTATCCAATGATGGTGAAAGGCGATCCAGCTATTGTTGACACAATGTTACTACCATTTATGAGAAGCAACTGTATCTATACCTCGGAAATTTCTATGGTTCCCTACCCTGGCTACCACAATATGTGTCCTGGTATAGGTCACTTCAGCCTGGATGATCAGTCCTGCATTGGTCTCGAGATTAACAATAGCTGGCCCATCCTAGAGAATCAGTTATTGTTCAAAGCAAGCGTTTCCAACGCCGATGATTGGTTGAGCTGAAGTTCATTTCATCGCTTTGTTATTTGTTGTGTGATAAAAACTTTAGTATTTACTAGAATGTCTTGTTGGAAATAATCTATAATCCAACATGTATCCTCATTGTCGTTGTGTGTTGATGACTTGTTGTATGTAATGGATGGTACATTTGCATATGCATCCAGTCAACTTACGCCTGCTCGCACGGCACACGTGTCGCGTGGCGGCACTTATATTATTTTTCTATTTGGATAATTAATGCTGCCACGTTATTGCTTAACCGAAGCATGGCACGTATCCATTGTTGGTCTAACGCTCACAGTTAGAATAAATAATCCATTTGGGATATTGGTCTCAATTATTAATAATCTTCCATCTGTAATTAGATAAAGATTACATCAAAACTGGTCTCAAATTTGACAAAAAAGTACAATGCCACTATGTATTGGTGCCCATATGAATAGTGCTAGTGATTTTGGTTGCAAAAATTAGATAGTGCTAGTGATTTTTAGCTGCATATTTTGAAAAATTCCGGTGTTACAAGGTTAACAAATGGCAATGTTACTAGATCAACAAATGTCATTCTTTCTAGTTTGAAAAATGGCAACATACCCAATATGACAGATGCAAATCTTACCCAATTGTTTCTACGTGGTTGCACACGGGTCATCCAAAACAACCGTTTGTGTTGAAGGCATGCACAAATCCCGCGCTGCGAATTTTCCCTTGACTTAAGGGGGAAAGACCATAGCTCTCACTTTGCATACGGGTGTTCTATCTAAAACGTTTGTGATCAAGAGCTGCACAAATCCTACTCGGCACATTTTGCCTTGGCTTCCTGGGAAAGTTGTTGGTTTGCATATGGGTGTTCTAACTAAAACGTTTGCGATGAGTGTTTTATATTTAAAAACCATTGATGTTATTTTCAAAAGAAAATCATTTGATAAGTCTGTACATTAAGAGAGAAAAACACAAGTTCATTCAAACCATATCTTTCATTCAGTCACACTGCGAATTTATATTCATATGATTGAGAATTCGAGATACAATATTAAACCCCAAAAAAACTATTTCCGGCGGCGGCAGAGGCGGCGTGCCGCGCCATCGTTGTCGTCCTCCGGGCCGCCACTGTTGAAGTCTTCAAGGTAGTACGGAATGCTCTTCACTACTAAATCAAACATCATGTCTTCGCACGATCGAAGGGCGGGGCGCGGGAGGACGACAACTAGTGCCGCTGAGAGGTAGCGGCGACGGCGGCGTCCCATGCCGCTGAGGTGGGTGCACGCATGGGCACGGGCGCGGCGGGTGCAGCCAAACACACGGCGACCGGCACCACAGGGGGTGGAGGGGCGTGCACGGGCACGAGCGTTGGCATGTACACGAGCTCACGCGGGTCCACGGAGACCTCGCTGACGCCCGCAGCTTCCAGCTTTGCGATAGTGCTCGGCGACCAGGCCGTCAATGCTATGGGGATGGTCGCCTGCGCGGGCGCGGGGATGGGAGCTAGGACGGGAGCGGGGGCAGCAACCACCGCGTCCAGTTCGTTCTGGGACATGTCCATGAGGCCCCATTCCTCCTGATTTTCTATGTCCTCTGGCTTGGAGTTGACTTCACCAAACTTGAGGACTGGTGGCAGATGATCATTCTGCGCCATGGCGTTGGTGGAGGTCAACAGGAGGGAGGGGAATGGAAGGTGAACAGTAAGGCTGCCCGTATTAAATAGCAGCTCGGGCGCCATTAATGGAGAGGAAGGCGGGCGGCCATGGAAGTCAAAGGCTCGCTTCCCAATGAGCCTGCACAGCGTACAACTCGCACGCTTCCCGATGAGCCTGCGCATTGAGGACAGCTTGCACGCCTCTCGGTCAGCCTGCGCACCGGACTCCGCTTGCACGCCTTCGGTTCAGTCAAGCAACTATCCACACGACACCTCATATAGCCATTAAAACCAAGACACCTAGCGTCACGTGAATGGTTAACAAAACCCACACGATTTGAATTATACAAACGTTTGAGATATTAAAGTGGTAGCTATTTTTTCAAAATGCCTTTGCCGCCTGTTATTCGAGTGCGCCTTTTCTCAAAATGGACACGAAAAATACCACAACATGTCGGGTGCCATTTCATGATAGCATGCCAAGTTTCATGAATTTCAGACGAGTTTTTATTTACTAGAATTAAAAGACAAAGTATCTCGACGTTTTGCCGGCAATCAATAGTGCTTTGGTGTTTGAAATTCATTCCCATTTCTTGCACGGGACATAAGCATGCACCCAAGGACACAGATTTGATTTTTCAACCAATTTATATGCATTGGAGCATGTGCAAGTAGTTCAACTTTGAATTATGCACATAAAATGCCTAGACAACTCAGTTAATGTATAAAATGTCCAAACGAACCTCGAAAAATTCCAAAATTTAAAACAACACTCCTGTTGTTCTATGTTGACACTAGAAAATTTTTGAAAGCAATAAGAGGCAATGGATGTCCTTTCGTTCCCAAAGGTGGCACGTTCCCTACCGAAACCATCAGGCTTGTTGTGAGAAACTTATACCCAAACCTACCCCAAATGGGACAAATTTTTTACCACAGCATGTTGATGCCGCTCCATGATAGCATGCCAATTTTCATGAATTTCAGACGAGTTTTGGATTTACTAGAATTTAAAAACAAAATATCTCAGCGTTTTGCCGGCAATCAACAGTGCCCTAGTGTTTGAAATTCATTCCCATTTCTTGCATGGGACCTCGGCATGCACCCTAGGACACATATTTGATTTTTCAACCAACTTATATGCACTGGAGCATGTGCATGTAGTTCAAATTTGAATTATGCACATAAAATGCCTAGAAAACCCACTTAATGTTTAAAAATGTCCAAACGAACCCCAAAAAATTCCAAAAATTAACACAACACTCCTGTTGTTCTATATTGACACTAGCGAAAAAATTGAAATCAAGAAGAGGCAACGGCTATCGTTTCGTCCCAAAGGTGAAACGTTCCCTACCGAAACCATGAGGCTTGTTGTGAGCAGCTTATACCCAAACCTGCCCCAATGGGACAAAAAATTTACCACGGGACGTTGATGCCGCTCCATGATAGCATGCCAAGTTTCATGAATTTCAGACGAGTTTTGGATTTACTAGAATTTAAAACCAGGTATCTCAATGTTTGCGGCCGAGCGACATGATATCATGTCAAATTCGAATTATGCACATGAATTTATATGCACATGAATTACAACAAGTGTTGTGTCAATTTTTGGGATTTTTCGATGTTCGCTTGGGACATTTTTATACATTAATTAGTTTTCTATGCATTCATGTGCATAATTCGAATTTGAACTACATGCACATGCTCCAGTGCATATAAATTGGTTCAAAAGAAAAATCCCAAAAATTGACACAACACTCGTGTTGTGCTATGTTGACACGAGAAAAAAAATGAAAGTAAGAAGAGTTAACAGATATCGATTCGTCCCCCAAGGTGGCACGTTCCCTACCAAAACCACCAGGCTTGTTGTGAGAGAAGCTCTGGTTTGTGAGAAGCTTATACCCAAACCTGCCCCAAACGGGACAATATTTTTACTACGGCATGTTGATGCCGTTCCATGATATCATGTCAAGTTTCTTGAATTTTAGATGAGTTTTCGACTTACTAGAATTTTAAAACCCGAGTTTTCGATTTACTAGAATTTTAAAACCATGTATCTCAATGTTAGTGGCCGAGCGACAGTGTCAAGGTGTTTGAAATTCATTCTCATTTCTTGCATGTGACCTAAGCTTGGAACCAAGGACAAACATTTGATTTTGCAACCCATTTTTATGGAATGAAGCATGTGCATGTAGTTCAATTTTGAATTATGCACATAAATGCCTAGAAAACTCAGTTAACATATAAAAATGTCCAAATGATCCCCGAAATTCATCCCCATTTCTTGCGTGAGACATAACTATAAACCCATGGACACATATATATGATTTTACAACCCATGTTGTTGCACCGGAGCATGTTCATGTAGTTTAATTTTGAATTGTGCATCTGAAATGGCCAGAAAACCAATTTAATGTATAAAATGTCCAAACGAACCCTGAATAATTCTAATTTCTTTTACGACACACATATAGTTGCATGTTCACTGCAGATGAAAGTTCTAGCAATTCAAACACCATCCATTGCCGCCGTGACCCCATTATGTAATTCAAATCAAGATGAAAAATCATGTAGATCCCACATAGTTTATTATCACCAACCGTGTGAGATGCAGTACAAAATATCCTTGAGCACCGTCTGATGACACTTTGCGCGCCAGTTTTTTCGCTGAAGTGATTCAAATTTTTCAGCTTCCACGGAAATATCTACCTCCCCGCACCTCCCCCTTACCAAAAGCCACATTTCCCTTGTTTCTGCCTTCCTTTCCAAGTTAAAACCTTCAGTCCTTGCTTGCACCGCCGCTTCCTTGCAGGTGGCCCTCCTTCATGCTGCTCGGCCTCGCCAATCCACACAGGTAATCCACACCCGACCCCCATCCTCCTCCTCCTTACACAGCCCACATGCCTCGACCACCGACGCGACACCTTCCACCCAAATCACCGACCCCTCCACCAAATAGGTGCTACCCTAAGACATGGTGCACGTAGTATAGCCAAGATCTAAAGGAGCATTTGGCAGCGGAGAAGCAAATCGTGGCCGCACGCGCGGATGAGGTCGCGATGGATGCCATTCGTGCCGACCCCCAGATCTTGGAGGGGCACCTCGCCGCCGAGGCCACCGTCGATGCCTCATGCGCCAACGTCGCGACGCGGTTGGCTGCTTCAAACGACAGTTCGTGGCATTTTCTCGAGGCCACCCTTGGTGCCTTCGATGAAGACTACAAGGTGTTTTCTCAACGTGCATGTTCTTACCTCATCTCAAGAGCCAGCAAGGTGGTGCCCGTAGCGGCTCAAGCAAGTCACCACTATGACAAGGGCACCCACGATGCAGAGGCCTCGTCCTCTTCCATGTCCAAGGAGCCAATCATCATCGATATCTCCGACAATGAGGAGTAGCTTGTCTTATTAGCTCACTATAAGGACCCATGTTCAGTTTGCTAGCTACTGCCTTTCCTCAACAAATTCTAGTGAATTGTGCTATCTACTTTTACCATGCAATTTGTTACTCTAGTGTATATGTTCTATATGTCGTGCAATGTGGTGCTCACTTATTAACTGTTGGTTAATTAGTTGTCGTGTTCAGTTAACTGTTTGGTTCAATTCTGCAAATGTGATGTTCAACTCTTTAGGGTGCAATTTTGTATTGTCTTCCATGTGAGAAATAAATTGAATTTTTCTTTACAAAATAAATGAGAAACAAATACAATCGCTATATTTCCAAGTTGTCAAGCATGCTTGGTTTGGTTAACTGTCTGATCTTCTAGTAATTTATACATTGTGCAATGTGGTGCTCAGTTAACGTTTCGTTCATTTGTTGTGGTGTTTAGTTAACTGTTTGGTTCAATTCTGCAATCCGATGTTCAATTGTTGTGGGTGCATTATATTATTGTATACCGTGAGAAATAACTCAAATTTGGTTGTACTAAATACATGAGAAACAAATACAATTTCTATATTTCCAAGTTGTTAAGCATGCTTGGTATGGTTAAATATCTAATCTTCTATTAGGAGTATGTTATATTGTGCAATGTGGTGCTCAGTTAACGTTTGGTTCATTTGTTGTGGTGTTTAGTTAACTCCTTGGTTCAATTTTGTAATGCAATGTTCAGTTGTTGTGCTTGCATTCTGTTATTGTATACCATGTGCAAAGTAAATCAAATTTGGCTGTACTAAATACATGAGAAACAAATACAATTTCTATATTTGCAAGTTGTTAAGAATGCTTGGTTCGGTTAACTGTCAGATCTTCTATTAGGAGTATGTTATATTGTGCAATGCGGTGCTCTGTTAACGTTTGGTTCATTTGTTGTGGTGTTTAGTTAACTGCTTGGTTCAATTATGCAATGCGATGTTCAATTGTTGTGGGTGCATTCTGTTATTGTATACCATGTGAGAAATACATCGAATTTGGCTGTACTAAATACATGAGAAACAAATACAATTGCTACATTTCCAAGTTATTAAGCATGCTTGTTTTGGTTAACTGACTGGTCTTCTATTAGGAGTATGTTATATTGTGCAATGTGGTGCTCAGTTAACGTTTGGTTCATTTGTTGTGGTGCTTAGTTAACTGCTCGGTTCAATTCTGCAATGCGATGTTCAATTGTTGTGGGTGCATTCTGTTATTGTATACCATGTGAGAAATAAACCGAATTTGGCTATACTAAATACATGAGAAACAAAGACAATTGCTATATTTATGAGTTGTTAAGCATGGTTGGTTTGGTTAATTGTCTGATCTTTTATTAGGAGTATGTTATATTGTGCAATGTGTTGCTCAGTTAATGTTTGGTTCATTTGTTCTGGAGTTTAGTTAACTGCTTGTTTCAATTCCGCAATGCATTGTCCAATTGTCGTGGGTAGAATTTTGTACTATTGTGCATGTGAGGAATAAATCAAATTTGGCTGCACTTAATCATGCTTGGTTTGGATAATGGGTTTTCCATGTGGCCTGAATTAATCTAATGAATCTGCAATGTGCTTACTTTTCATCAATATATTTTACTGATTGAATGCAAACCCTTACTTAACCTGATAACTAACTACCTTATATGTGCTGCAGGGAAACAATGGGAAGCACTGAGGTTTATGATAACCCACAAGTATAGGGGATCGCAACAGTTTTCGAGGGTAGAGTATTCAACCCAAATTTATAGACTCGACACAAGGGGAGCCAAAGAATATTTGAAGGTATTAGCAGCTGAGTTTTCAATTCAACCACACCTGGAGATTAATTATCTGCAGCAACATGATTAGTAGGAAAGTAATATGATAGTTTTGACAGTAGTGACAATAGTAACAGTAATGGTAACAGTGATAGCAGTTTTGTAGCAAGTGTAACAGTAATGATAACAGTAGTAACTTAGCAAGAACAATATACTCCCTCCGTTATGAAATATAAGTCTTTTTAGACATTTCAAATGGACTAAAACATACGGATGTATGTAGACATATTTTAGAGTGTAGATTCGCTCATTTTGCTCCATATGTAGTCACCTATTGAAATCTCTAGAGAGACTTATATTTGGGAACGGAGGGAGTAGGATAAATTCGTAGGCATTGGATCGGTGACTTGTTGGATGATATTCATCATGAGACAGTTATAACCAAGGGCGATACGGCACTAGCTCCAGTTCGTCAATATACTGTAGGCATGTATTCCGTAAGTAGTCATACATGCTTATGGAAAGAACTTGCATGACATATTTTGTCCTACCCTCCCGTGGCAGCGGGGTCCATATTGGAAACTAAGGGATATTAAGGCCTCCTTTTAATAGAGAACCGGAACAAAGCATTAACACATACTGAATACACGAACTCCTCAAACTACGGTCATCATCGGGAGAAGTCCCGGTTTCTGTCACTCCGGGGTTGCCGGATCATAACACATAGTAGGTGACTATAACTTGCAAGATCAGATCTAGAACATGGATATAATGGTGATAACATAAACAGTTCAGATCTGAAACCATGGCAACCGGGCCCAAAGTGACAAGCATTAAGCATGACAAAGTCATAGCAACATCAATCTTAGAACATAGTGGATACTAGCGATCAAGCACTAACAAAACTAACTTGATTACATGATGAATCTCATCCAACACCTCACCGACCAGTGATCCTACGAAGGAATTACTCCCGATGGGGAGCATCATGGAATTGGCGATGGAAAAGGGTTGGTGTTGACGAAGAACGAAGACCCCCCTCTCCCGAGACCCAAACGGACTCCAGATTTGGCCTCCCGATGAAGAACACGAGGTGACGATGGCTCCTTCTCGTGGATCGCGATAATTCTTTCTCCCTATTTTTTTAGGAAAAATAGGGTTTTATAGCGTTGGTTTCAGGGTCTGCGGGGCCACCAGGTGGGGACAACCCACCTGGGTGCGCTAGGAGACGGGGCGCGCCCTGGTGGGTTGTGCCCACCAGGTGCCCCTGTCTGGTAGGTCTTGACTCCAGAAATTCTTGTTTATTGTATAAAAATGCCTCGCAAAGTTTCGTTCCATTCCATTCCAAGAACTTTTATTGGTGCACAAAAACAACACCATGGTAGTTCTGCTGAAAACAACATCAGTCCGGGCTTAGTTTCATTCAAATCATGCAAATTAGAGTCCAAAACAAGAGGAAAAGCATTAGGAAAAGCAGATACGTTGGAGCGTATCAACTCCCCCAAGCTTAAACCTTTGCTTGTCCTCAAGCAATTCAGTTGATAAACTGAAAGTGAAAAAGAAACACTTTTACGAACTCTTTCGCTCTTGTTTGCATAAATAAGCTCATATCAATGACATAATCAGCTAGCGAGCAAATAATGAGATATCTCAAACGGCAACACGTTGTCAAAATAACCATGATATAATGTGACAATAGTGGTATCTCGCTAGCCCTTTTTGAGACTACAAAACATAAATGCAGAGCATCTCCAATGTCCAAGCAGTGACTAGTCATTGTAATTCATGGTAGAAAAGTTCTAGTCATGATGCACCCAACATTAGCTACACACAATGAATAAGTCATGACAGCTATGCTCTCAGGTTCTGGTGCTTGTTTTAGTAGGTGATGACACAACATAAAAGTAAATAGATAGTCCCTTCGCAGAGGGAAGCAGTGATTTACAGAGGTGCCAGAGCTCAAGTTTTAAAATAGAGGTAAATGATACTTTGAGACATGCACCCTTCTCATTTACTTCACGACCATCAGTTATCAATATCTTCCACGCTAAGCATGCTAGTGGCGGTTCCCAAGCGATAAAAGTAAAGGTTTAATCCCCCTCCACCAACAATCACATTCCATGGCTTGTCCGAAACAACGGTGCCGTCCAAACCAACAACAGTCCCGGGGGAGTTTTGTTTAATTATTTGCATTTTTAAGTTCGGGACTAGGAATCCCTATTACCGCCCTTTTCTTGTGTGATGGCGAGTGAATAAACACTTGACCTTAGAATAACCCTCTTAGCATGGAAGATACCGACCACCTCCCGTCGTTCCATGAACGATCCAGGCACACAAAAGTATATTTTTTAGAAGTTTTTAGAGGTGGCACATGCAAATTTACTTAGGACGGTAGGGTAATACCACATATACGTAGGTATGGTGGACTCATCTGGAATAACTTTTGGGTTCAAGGTTTTTGATGTACAAGTAGAATCCCCACTTAGTACAGGCGAAGGCTAGCAATTAGATTGAGAAGCGGCCAGCTAGAGAGCAACAACAATCATGAACATGCACTACTAGGGAAAACCTTATACACAGAATCTTAGCAGCAGCGCGGCATAAAAACAGGCGCTGCTGCTAAGTAGTAGCAGCGCGGCTACGGAAAGCTCGCTACTGGTGCAAACTTAGCAGTAGCGCGTGACGCTTAAACCGCGCTGCTACAAAAATCCACCGACAGTACACAACGACATAAGTTTACCAGTAGCGCGGCGCTAGGGAGCGCGCTGCTGCTAATGCCATAGTAACAGCGCGCTTTTTTGTCACCTCGCTGCTGCTAATTTTGAAATTGTGCACATGGTTGGCCCGTTTAGCAGTAGCGCATGACAGGAAAGCGCGCTGTTGCTACGCTCTTAGCAGCAGCGCGCTTTCTCTCCCGCGCTACTGCTAAGACGCAACACCCACCACCTTTTCCACCTCCCCTCCCCATCTCCTCTCCTCCATTTCCCCTACCTCCCACATCCTCCCTCTCTCACTCTTCTTCTTCCTCAATACTTCTCCCCCCATTACTCTCCCTCTTCTACCTACCTTTCTCTCTCTTCATTACTCCTAGCTATAACTACACCACCTCCATTAATTCATCTCCTTTCTCTTTTTCCTCCCCCCTCCACTAGTTGAAGTTGTCTCCTCCCAAATTAGCTAGCTAGGTAGATGTAGCATTTAGTTAAGTGACCTATTTGCCCCCTAACTAGATCTTTCTTTGTCAAGAAGAGCTTTGTGCACTTTTGACCTCCCTACATCATCATCTCCACCGTGTGATCGATCTCGAGATAGAGGTGTGATTAATATTTCATGCTTTTGCAAAATGGAAATATATGTTCCTATTTTGTATACACACTTAATTAGCCATTATTATGCATGGGTCCAATGATGTAATATATATATGTTCCTATTTTGTATACACACTTAGCCATTATTATGCAAGTGTCCAATGATGTAATATATATGTTCCTATTATGACGAGGAAAAGAAAAAAGGGAAACTGGTTATAGCAGTAGCGCTTTAGTGAAAAAGAGCTACAACTAGTCAAGGTAGCAGTAGCGGTTTCTGCAGAAAATCGCTATAGCTGCTTGTAATAGTAGTAGCGCGTTTTGTGTAAACGCGCTACTGCTACGTCCACTTAACCCAAAATTCTCCCTCTCCCTGCTTCATCCCGCCTCTTTTCCCCCAAATCCCCACTCTCTCTTCCCCGGCCCCGTCGCACCGCCACGCCCGCCCCCGACCTCGGCGCGCTCGCCCCGACCCCGCCGCGCCCGATCCCGGCGCGCTCGCCTCTGACCCCGCCGCC
>NC_041390.1:406233169-406269221 GCF_002162155.2 Triticum dicoccoides | reverse complement strand
ACCCAGGCACGCTCGCCCCCGGTGCCGGCGCTCGCCCCCGACCCGTCGGCCCTCGCCTCCCTCCTCTGCTTCCTCCCCTCCCAACCTCGGCCGTCGTCGGGCCTGCCTCCTCGCCCTGCACCCTCTATAAACCACCCCCCCTCTCTCTCTGCTAGCTAGGGTTAATTTACTTAGGTTTTAGTTATGTTAATTAGGTTATCTATTTAGTTATGAATTTAGATAGGTTTCAAAATTTGCTGAATTTATATGCAAATTTGAACTGGACATGTGATATGTGGATATGTCATGTTTTGGACATGTCATGTTTTGGTAAATGATCCGAGTTGCCTATGTTACACTGGAATGTTGATTCATTTCTGTTCCGGTGAATTTCAGGCGCTCGATATGTCCATTTTTTAGCAAAGGTCATGCCGAAATTTCCCGTGAATAAAGGCATGATTTGTGCTACATAGTTGGCATATCGAGTGCTGGCACATAGATTTCTTTTTTATCTCATTTCTCATTTATTCATACTTTTAGAAATAAATGAGGACACTTAATCATAGGAAACATATCGAACAACGAAGAAACTGGGCCTTCTGACCAAGATGCACACGAGATGGATTATGAGGGTGAACAAGACTACCCTGACTTTTTGACTGCTAAGCAAGGTTTGCAGGTCCACCTCGATGATGGTACTGACGCCAACACCAACACCGACGACGCCGACACTGATGGCGGTGCCGAGACCGGTGGGGTATGTACCGCCGGGGAAGATACCGGCGCTGATGCCGGTACAGAAAAGAGGCATAAGAAGCAGAGGATAAGAAAACCTAACAAACTAGGGATTGGACGACTTGTGATCACAAAGATGGCACCTGGCAAGTTTGAGCCGTTAGAGCCAGAAGAACCTCGCAAGTGCTATGGGAACCAAGTAGGATGCATCCTACGGGAATGCGCGAGCATCAATGACGATGACTTAACGAGTAAAGAACATTTGACGCAGTTGCTCCTAACGAAGTTGCACAAGAGATTCAAGTTCCCCGACCGGGATGATAACATAGAACAACCATGGGATGATCCAAAGATCAAAAAGATTAACAATCATGCCATGGGCATGCTCAGCAATGATTTGGCCTCCTGGAAATCGAGGGTGAAACGAGCTATTGAGGCTGAGGAACCCCTGTCCAAGATTCTGGAGGAAAATCCAACACTTATGAAAGAGGATTTCGAAAAGTTCAAGGACACTTGCGCTACCGAGGACGCCAAGGCTAAGGCTGCGAAATTCAAGAGCCTTCAGTGAAGGAACACGGGGAAGCATCACCTCGGAAGTGGTGGCTACCTCGGTAAAAGGCCCATATCAAATAAGGAGGACGCGGAACGTGAAGCCGCGGGTCTCCCAGACCCCTTCGCGAAGTTCACCAACCCCTTGGAGCATGACTTCATCAGGGCCTGCTACAAGTGGGACAAGGAGAAAAAGGTTTTTTACACGGACAAGATCACGAGGAAATTGATTAGACTACTCGAGAAGCAACACCAGCTTGCAGCCGAAAACCCTACTTCTCCGATGAGGCCCAAGTGGGACACCCCTCTCAACCGGGACTTGAACGAACTTAAGGGACTCCCTTTGGGCCAGCGGCCGCAATATGGTCATGTGCACGGCACTGGAGATGGCGCCACGTGGAAGGTGTTTTACAACGAGGGCCCGGAGGCCAAGAAGCAGAAAAAGAAGTTTAGTCAGGCGGACATCGACGCGAAGGTGAAGCTTGCGGTCGAGAAAAAAGCAGTTGAGGACGCGAAAAAAGCAGCCGAGGACAAATATGAGTTGTTACAGCAGGCAGTCAATGCAGCTGTAACTGCCTACAGAAATGATTTCGCTACTAACTTGGTTCCAGTTATCATCAACTGGACGAAGGAAAATCCAGACAAGACGGTACATGATTTCCTGTTGCCCAGTTTCAACGAGAGCAACTCCATGAACAACAACATCATTGCACCATCACTTGCCCACGCAACCGGGCCTCCTCTCGCAGCCGCTCCCGCTCATAGCAGCCCGTCCTCAGTCTCTGGCGCGCTCGGTGGGCCTTCGTCTTTGGCTGAGCTCGACGCCATCACGGTAATTACATGTCGCACCACCATATATATATATAATATTCCATTTTTGTTGCCTTTCAGATGTTTTACGCCACAGACATATGTGTTTGCAGGCGAAAGAAACCCCCGTGCACCATACTCTACTTGATCAAAGGCCAGAAGGTGGACGTGGGAAAGGGGATGATAATGGACCCCTTGCAACCCACGTTCCACAACTAGCCGATCCCTGCTGGGCACTTTAGGGTTAGCTTGTCCAGTGTGAAATCGGAGCACGAGGATTTGCCTCCTCTAGTACAGCATGTGGGAGCGGATGACGAGACCCCGCCGCGGATTGGAAGCTGCAAGGGTTGGGTGCTGCTATGGCCGAAGAATCTTATTCGTCTGGAGCCGGCCAAGAGCACACCAATAACCACACATCAACAAGCATGTGCGGAGACCACCACCCCGCCTACGCAATTACCAGCTCCTGTAGTGCCGGGTGAGAGCGGCGGACGACATGATGAAGGGGGTGCAATAGTGCTGGCTGATGTAATTTGTCCTGTAGAACAGAGAATGGATGATGAGACGGAGGTTGACCCTATGGATTTCCTCAATACAAACGCGTATGACTGTGACATAGAATTGATGAGTCAACCATATGACGAATCGGGCTATCAGCTTGCTAATGAGGATATGGATGATATGCCCGGGCAGGAAGGTCGTAGCAGGGATTGCAAAAAGTCTCTCTTCATGAAATCCTCATAGGACACGCCTGAAGATGCCGCCTCAACACAGGCTCAACTATCCCAGCGCGAGGGTCCTACAATACTTAGCCCGGGAACACTGGGGCAAGGGTTAAGGAAGGGTCTAGAAGGTGTGCCCAAGAAAAAGGAGAGAAAGAGATCGGGGAAGATAGCTGCCTCCAAACAAGCCAGAGCACATAGCAGCCAAACGATGCATTCTGAAGAGCGTGTACCCGTGAAAGGTGCGGCCAGGTTCCATCTCACGGGCGAGCCGATGCTACCGCCGAAACCACTGGAGGCACTATCAGGGGATCCCAGGAGACTGCACGACCATGTGCTGTCGACTGAGAAAAGCCTACTAGCCTCAAAGGATCCAGGATATCTGACATACGCGGCTCGTGTGCCTGAGGGGAAGTGCTATGTCGAGACACGGCCCGCGGAGGTGTTCTTCCTGCGGTTTGACCATATCTTTGAGATGTTTCTAACAAGGCGGCTCGATTTTACAATCGTCCGCCTTTTTGCGCTACATATGAGCTCTGTCATGAACAGTGAAGAAGTCTCGCAAATTTGTGTGGCGGATCCGTACTACATGCACGAGTCTTTCTTGAGTCTCGGCGACTTTGAGCGTGAAACTGCTAGGGACTACCTCCAAAACTTCATGGTACAGAATAAGGATCGGGAAATTGTCCTCGTGCCTTATCATCCAAGTAAGTCAGTTTCGAACAACCCTTTCATACATTTCAATCATTCCTTCTCTCTCTATGGGGAATAATTTGAGGTGTCTTTTCCCCGCAGCAAGGTGCGCGCCGTCCTTATCGTTCTTTATCCGCAAGTCTCCCACGCCGTGTATTTTGACCCGTCCAGAGACTACGAGAAAAAAGACTACACCCACATAATGAATATTCTAGATGATGCTCTCCAAGGCTTCAGCTTTAGAGGTGGCCACATGCAGACCAGGAAACAAAGGAACAAGAAGATGGGTTTCGCGCATAAAACCATCTTCTCCTGCATCCAAGTCCCAAAACCAAGCAAGAAGGATGGATTGTACATCCTCCATCTCATGATTCAGTTCAACACGGATCACCAAAAGCTTCGCATGAGAAGCAAAAATGATGATCATAACCACAAGTGGCTAGAATCTCATGGAGAAGTGGATTATAAACTTAGAGATGACTTCTTTCGCATCCAAAGTGACATTGCGACGATCATCATGAAAGAAGTCGTCGATGAGAAGGGGATGTTCCACCACGGCCCTATATCGTGAGCTGACGTCCGAACTCGCATAGGCATGCAACGTCGAGACCTCACGCCGTTCAAGAAGCTAGGGTCCATCCTCGATGATATGGAAGGATGGAACTTCTAGTGATTTATGATGTCGATGATGATGATATGTGTCGGTTGAACTTGTATACTATTTGTAGCGATGCAACTTTGTGATGTCCACGATCCCTGCCGAACTTGTGTAACGCTACTTTGTTAGTTTGCGTACGATGACCTGTGTACCTCTAGTTAATTAATTTGCATACTGTATGTTGCATCTAGTTGCTAACCCTTTCTTTTTCGGTGTTCTCTAGTATATTTTGTTGCATATATATGATTGTACATCCTCTTCATGAACATGCATCTCTAATAGGTACCTAGTTTCTTGATGGCGAGATGGAACTGCTATGTCGTGTACAAAGGGAAGGTTCAGTGGGTGTACAACGAGTGGCATGAGTGTTAGGCGCAAGTGAATGGGTTCTCGGACGCCAGCCATAAAGGCTTCAAAAGCAGACAAGAAGGAGAAGCTAGTTACTTGAGGTTCACGCTAGCGCGAGAGAGGACTCGTAACCGCCATCTCATGTACTGCATAGTTCTGCTCTCACTCATAGTGATAGCTCTTCTTGCGTATAACTTTGTTTAGATGGATGACGTTGTAGTTGCAAGTATTCGAGACTTGCATGTATCGCTATTTTCGAGATGATGACAAGATACCACTTTGTGTTGGATGATGATTATGACGAGACTATTTGTATGTATATGCTATGATTACATTTGTGGTCTTGCAGGAATTTGGATGTGTATCATGACGACATTTGTATGTGCTAAAGATTCTTCTATAAAGCCTATTCAAATACAAAACAAATATGCCGAAAAAACAAAAAACTACTAAAATTAGCAGTAGCAAGTGGAGAAAAGTTAGCAGCAGCCTGGTTGTAGCAGTAGCGCGCACAGGGGAAGCACGCTATAGCTATTAGCTTCAGCGAGGTTCCTTTAAGCGCGCTGCTGCAACACTTGTGTAGTAGTAGCGCGGGTGGACTAGCGCTACTGCTATACGTTAGCTGTAGCGCCTTATTAGTAGCGCCGGCCCCCGCGCTACTAAAAGGCCGAAAACCCGCGCTGGTGCTAGGCTTTTCCCTAGTAGTGATGCATTATGCATAAGTAACATTGGGCACTATCATGAGGAGGATATGAACACCATGAACATAAATATCATAGAGGCTATGTTGGTTTTGATTCAACTACATGCATGAACATGTCCCAAGTCAAGCCACTCGAACATTCAGAGGAGGATACCATACCATCATACTACATCACAATCATTTTAACGCAATGTTGATATCCAAGATAAATCATTATACACTCCCCAGCTACTTATGCATGGCATGAGAAACTATAATCTCTAATTGTCATTGCAAACATGTTTAATCATAATTGGCTGAATCATGGATACTAGGTTAAACATATTTACACAAACAGAACAAGTCGAGTTCATACGAGTTTCTCTCTGCCACGACCACTTCATCGGATATCGTCATTATTGCCTTTCACTTGCACGACTGAACGATATGAAAATAATAATAGTGCAAGAGTGCCGTGGACTAAGATGGAATCTGCAAACATTTTATACAACAGGAGAAGACAAGGTAAAATGTGCTCTTTATTAGATCAATAGTTATTCATATGAGAGCCACTCAACATTTTCATTGTGGTCTTCTCCTTGGTGCAACTCAAATAAAAAGAAAAGAAATTCAGAGAAACACACTGAAATATTTTTGGAGTTTTTGGTTTTCTTGAACAAGCAAATAAAAGGGAAAAACAAAAACGAGAAAAACTATTTACACGCGAAAGCTCCCAACAAGCAAAAGAAGAACAAAGAAATCTTTTTGGGTTTTCTTTTTAATATTAATATTACAACTAAACATGCATAGAAAGTAAACTAACTACAACTAATTTTTTGGTTTTTCTTAAGATTTTCAAACACACAAGAAGGCAAGAAAAATAAATCTAAGCATGGATGATACAATGAAAAAGTGTGAACACCGAGAAATGAAAATAAGTGGACATGAATGTAATGTTGGTGAGAAACACGTACTCCCCCAAGCTTAGGATTTTGGCCTAACTTGGTAGTTGATCAGAAGCCTGGATAGTAGTTGGGGTACTCAGGAGCGGGCATCCACTGATCCCACTGCTGAGGCTCCTCCTCTGCCTCTACAGCAGCCAGAGCGTTTCGGTAGGTGATGATGTCCGCCTCTGGTGACATAATCAAACAAAGCAGGAGAAGGCAATGGAATAATATCATGAGTTATGACGCTGAAAACCAGGTTATATGGAACAGGGATGTTAGGAGACTCTTTATTAGTGAAATGGTGGTGATCCATGGCTGCGCGGTCTTGGTAAACTTTGGTCAGTGGATAATCATGATGGCGTATCTCAACATTAAAATGAGCTGCCAAACGTGTTGCAAAAATCCCACCATGTATTTTACCCTTGGATTAATTAATGTGGAGGTGACGAGCCACAATAGCTCCCAAGCTATAAGTGTTGTCGCCCTCTAGTGCACGACATAAAACAACAAAGTCTGGTGCACTGAGCGCACCCACTTTTTCCCTAGCAAGCAAACACTTAGCGATAAATAAAGCAAAATAATGCACTGCAGGAAAGTGTATGCTAGTGGCAGTGATGGACGACACCCCTCTCTCATCTCCCACTATCAAAGTACGATAAAAGGCCTCAGACTCTGCCGGTCCTAGGCTCGGCTAAGATCCCATCAGCAGGGATCATGCATATGTTACAAAATTCAGTAAGTGGTATCTGATGGTTTATAGCATATAAATCAAAACTCACTTCAGTAGGATTATTCCTAGGTAGGAAGGTAAAGCTTTGAAATAAGATGTTTGTGAGGATTTGGTGCTGTTCACACTCATCTGCGATGAAGTCAGTGAGGCCGGCATTAGCAGCATATTGTGCGAACTCCAGAAGGATTCTAGTCTCTTCCAGGAATGGGGTGTGCGACTATTCACACGGCCGTACTTCTGCCAACCTCCGAGGATAAACATCACTATCAGATGACTCCCCAATAACACCCTTGGAGTTCTTCTTAGAGCCAAACTTCCTAAAGATATTCATGGTTTTCCTATGAACAAAATTCTGAAATTTATTAGCCCGCAAAATTTTCTCAACAAAACTTCACAAAAATGATACCAACTACTCATAGGGATACATAGAGGCCATAACAGGCATTCAAACTACTTAGAACTCTATGAATTCAACATGCAAGCTCATCTACAACAGCACCAAGAGTAGCTAATTATTCAAAATATAAACCACTAAAACAAAAACTAATTGTACAAACGGTGGAGTCACATACCAAGCAACAATCCCTCGAAACAGTTTCGGAAACGGAGCTTCGAGCAAAGAGAACGAAATCCGCGGGTTTGAGGTCAAGAACATGGGAGAGAAAGAGAGAGAAATGGAAATTTTTTCTGGAGGTGAGTGATGATGTGGTGTAAAGAGATAAGTGAGGGGCCCCACGTGGGGACCACAAACCACCAGGGCGCGCCTGGGGGTCCTGGCGTGCCCAGGTGGCTTGTGCCCACCTGGTGCACCTCCCTCTGATATTATTTGCACCAAAAATTCAGAAATATTCATAAAAAATCGTATTAAATTTTAGGGTATTCTGAGAACTTTTATGTTTGGGTCATTTTTTATTGCACGGGAAATTCAGAAAACAAACAAAACATGGCATTTTATTTTATTTCACTAATAAAAACAGAGAACAGAAAGTAGGGACAGAAGGTAGTGCTTACTAAATTCATCAACTTCGTAACGTTCAAAAATGATCCATTAATAAGGTTGATCAAGTCTTATTAACAACCACTTTCGATTAGCATGAAACCAAAGAACTTTCGTAAATCACTAAGTTACCTCAATGGGGATACGAATGTCCCCAGCAATAAGCTTTTCATATTTATTTTTAACAGTAGGTAGAGATATTTGAAAACTTCCAATAGTGATTGTCGGAGATTTTTCACTAACATTAATACCATTCACTTGGAATTTTTTTCTTCGGAAAGTGCAACGTATGCTCATTACCATTGATATGAAAAGTGACCTTGCTTTTATTGCAATCAATAACAGCCCCTGTAGTATTCAAGAAGGGACTACCAAGGATAACCGACATGTTGTCGTCCTCGGGCATCTCAAGTATAACAAAGTCAGTCAAAATAGTAACATTAGCAACAACAACGGGCACATCCTCACAGATACCGATAGTTATGGCAGTTGATTTATCATCCATTTGCAAAGATATTTCAGTAGGTGTGAGTTTATTTAAATCAAGTCTTTTATATAAAGAGAAAGGCATAATACTAACACCAGCTCCTAAATCACACAAAGCAGTTTTCACATAATTCTTTTTGATGGAGCAAGGTGTAGTTGGTATTCTCGGATCTCCATGTTTTTTAGGTACTCCATCTTTAAAAGTGTAATTAGCAAGCATAGTGGAGATTTCAGCTTCCGGTATTTTTCTCTTATTTGTGATGATGTCTTTCATATACATTGCATAAGGAGGCATTTTCAAGATATGAGTCAAGCGAGTACGCAAAAAAGACTGGCCTCAACATTTCAACAAAGCGTTCAAATTCCTCATCATCATTATTTTTAGTTGACATGGGTGGAAAAGGCATAGGTTTTTGAACCCATGGTTCTCTTTCTTTACAGTGTTTTCTAGCAATGAATATCAGGATGTTTTTCTATTTCAGGTTCACTAGAAGTGTGCAAAGTCATATCATTTTTCTTTTTCTTTTTCTTTCTACAAGGACTAGGTGCAACAATGTTAACTCTTTGTGAATCTTGTTCAATTCTTTTAGGATGTCCCTCAAGATAAAGTGGTTCCTGAGTCATTTTACCTCCTCTAGTTGCAACTCTAACAACAAAGTCATGTATATTATTATTCATTTCATCAAGCAATTCTCTTTGTGATTTAGCAACTTTTTCGAACTGAGTTTGAACCATAGAAGCATGCTTTCCAACACCTCTCACATCATTTGATATTCTAAATAACAAGGCACTCAAGCGGGCAATCAATCAGAATTGTATTTCAATTGTTTCATAACATTTGCATTGAAGTGATCTTGTTTTCTAATATAATTTTCCAACTCATAAAGGCATTGGATAGGATGCATATTGTGAGGATTGTCATTCTCATTGAACTTCATTAGAGAATTTACCTCTACCACCTTAGGCAGTGGTGGTGTATTAAGCCCATGTATTTCTTCAATAGGAGGTAGATTTTTGACAACCTCGGCTTTAATACCTTTTTCCTTCATAGATTTGTTTGCCTCTTGCATATCTTCAGGACTGAGATATAATATACCCCTCTTCTTCGGAGTGGGTTTAGCCAGTGGTTCAGGAAGAGTCCAATCATCATAATTTTTCAATATGTTGTTCAATAATTCTTCAGCTTGTCCAACAGTTCATTCCCTGAAAACACAACTAGCACAACTATCTAGGAAGTCCCTAGAAGCATCAATTAGTCCATTATAGAAGATATCAAGTATTTTATTTTTCTTAAGAGGATGATCAGGCAAAGCATTAAGTAATTGGCAAAGCCTCCCCAAGCTTGTGGGAGACTCTCTTCTTTAATTTGCACAAAGTTAAATATTTCCTGCAAGGCACCTTGTTTCTTATGAGCAGGGAAATATTTTTCAGAGAAGTAATAAATCATATCCTGGGGACTACGCACACAACCAAGAGCAAGATTATTGTACCAAGATTTAGCATAACCCTTTAATGATAAAGGAAATAATTTTGGGAATAAAG
Source organism: Triticum dicoccoides (assembly GCF_002162155.2). NCBI lineage: Eukaryota > Viridiplantae > Streptophyta > Magnoliopsida > Poales > Poaceae > Triticum > Triticum dicoccoides. The sequence continues at coordinate 406,259,343 of NC_041390.1, read as the reverse complement.
TAATAGCGAGTTTTCTCATCATGAGTAAAAAGGGTGGTTATGTCATTCAACTTAGTAAGATGTGCCACAACAGTTTCGGTTTCATAACCATGGTAAGGATTAGATTCAACCAAAGTAATTGACTCTAGGTCGACAGAGAATTCATAATCCTTATCATCAATAAAAATAGGCGAAGTAGCAAACTTAGGATCATATTTCATTCTAGCATTCAAAGATTTTTCTTTATACTTGCATAATATTTCTCTAGATCATCTCTATCTCTGCAAACAAGAATATATGTAGTTGTTTCTTGACTCATAACATAACCCTCCGGTACCTTAGGCAATTCATATCTAGGAAGACTAGTTCTAGCAGGTGTTGCAGGAGATCCAGTTTCAAGCTCATCATTAGATTCAACAACATCATGTTGTATTACTCTATCAATTTGTTCATCAAGAAATTCACCAAGTGGCACATCATCATTATCAAGCAAGGTACTAGCATCATCATAAGCATTATCCATAGCAAAAGTAGCATCATCAATAACTTGCGACATACTAGATTTGATAGCATGTGGTGGTGTTGCAAGTTTACTTATAACAGAAGGTGAATCTAAAGTAGAACTGGATGGCAGTTCCTTACCTCCCCTCGTCTTTGAGGGAAATATCTTAGTCTTAGCATCCTTCAGATTCTTCATAGTGATAAATTGATAATAATCCCAAGTGACTCAACAAATATAGCTATGCTCCCTGGCAACGGCGCTAGAAAAAGGTCCTGATAGGGGATCACTACCGATCAAGTAGAGTATTGAACCCAAATTTATAAATTCGACACAAGGGGAGCCAAAGAATATTTGAAGGTATTAGAAGTTGAGTTGTCAATGCAACCATACTTGGAGATTAATTATCTGCAGGAACATGATTGATAGCAAAGTAATATGATAGTTTTGATAGTAGTGACAGCAGTAACAGTAATGGTAATAGTGATAGCAGTTTTGTAGCAAGTGTAACAGTGGTGATATCATTAGTAACTTAGCAAGAACAATATAGGATAAATTCGTAGGCATTGGATCGGTGACTTGTTGGATGATATTCATCATGAGATAGTTATAACCTAGGGTGATACGACACTAGCTCTAGTTCGTCAATATAATGTAGGCATGTATTCCGTAAGTAGTCATACATGCTTATGGAAAGAACTTGCATGACATGTTTTGTCCTACCCCTCCCGTGGCAGCAGGGTCCATATTGGAAACTAAGGGATATTAAGGCCTCCTTTTAATAGAGAACCAGAACAAAGCATTAACACATAGTGAATACATGAAGTCCTCAAGCTACGGTCATCACCGGGAGAAGTCCCAGTTTCTGTCACTCTGGGGTTGCCGGATCATAACACGTAGTAGGTGACTATAACTTGCAAGATCGGATCTAGAACATGCATATAATGGTGATAACATAAACAATTCAGATCTGAAATCATGGCACCCGGGACCAAAGTGACAAGCATTAAGCATGGCAGAGTCATAGCAACATCAATCTTAGAACATAGTGGATACTAGGGATCAAGCCCTAACAAAACTAACTCGATTACATGATGAATCTCATCCAACTCCTCATCGACCAGCGAGCCTACGAAGGAATTACTCACTCCCAGTGGGGAGCATCATGGAATTGGCGATGGAAAAGGGTTGGTGATGACGAAGAACGAAGATCCCCCTCTCCAGAGCCCCAAACGGACTCCAGATCTGGCCTCCCGATGAAGAACACGAGGTGTCGGTGGCTCCATCTTGTGGATTGTGGTAATTCTTTCTCCCTGATTTTTTTCTGGAAAAATAGGATTTTATAGCGTCGGTTTCAGGGTCTGCGGGGCCACCAGGTGGGGACAACCCACCTGGGCGCGCCAGGAGAGGGGGCGTGCCCTGGTGGGCTGTGCCCACCCAGGTGCCCCTCTCCGATAGGTCTTGGCTCCAGAAATTATTGTTTATTGTATAAAATTTCCTCGCAAAGTTTCATTCTATTCCAAGAACTTTTATATCTGCACAAAAACAACACCATGGTAGTTCTGCAGAAATAACGTCAGTGCAGGGTGTTTCATTCAAATCATGCAAATTAGAGTCCAATTCAAGAGGAAATGCTTTAGGAAAACTAGATACGTTGGAGACGTATCAGCTTACAATCGAGGCTAGCACGTGCATGGTCCGTTGTCTAATAGCACATTATTATGCAATTGCAGGAACCATTCTAATATTTAGTTTTTTTCAATTTGGTGTTGCACATGTAGGTCCTGCTGTCAGAGGTTTTGAGCACTGCTTGACCCTTTTTGCTTATGGGGAAATGACTTGTCCATGAATATCAATCAAGTCAAGAAACTCAGAAAGATTGTTAGGATAAAGAAATTATCGCCAAAAAACAACAAGATCTTTGTATGCACAATGAAGAAGACATCACTTAACTACAAGATGGTACTAACTATTATACCTTGCCTTTTTTATTCCTTTGCCCCATTTCCAATATAGAGAAGATATTTATGCACATCCTTGTTTTCAGGCCTTTCCAAAGCAATTCACTGATGATTACCTCTCAAACCACCTCTATGGTCAGGAGGCGAGGAAGGTTTTCATACAACACCCACAATTCAATATTGAAGTGTTCCTGAAGAGGACGAAGGATGGACAGTCAATCATCCACAGGCACTGGCCTAAAGTTGCAAAGACCTTCAACATGAATGAAGGCTCAATATTCGCCTTCCGCTTTAGTAGTTTTCCAGATGAGATGCATCTTTCTATGTACCGTCTATGATGCTAATTCGAAAAGTTCTAGATGTTGCATGTGAAACTTGGTGCTGGTGCAATTGTGTAATGCGGCAGCTGTCATGGAATTGTCACGACAGATGTCCTAGCGAGAGGAGTTAGTCGTGGAGCCATCGCGACAGGGTAAGCTTAAAGGGGTTAAACGGGACAAAGGACACAAGGAGTTTACACTGGTTCGGCCCCTTGCGGTGAAGGTAAAGGCCTAATCCAGTTTGAGGTAGTATTTCTTATGTCTCGATTACCAGGAGGCGAATACGCTTGACCTAGCTTTCGATCTGTTGTCTCCTGCCCTAAACCGCCGTAGTGTCGTCCCTTTATATACTCAAGTTGACGCCCTATGGCTTATAGAGTCCCGGCCGGTTCATAACAACGTGTCCGGCTTAGTGACTAAGTACACATGGCTTACAATACAAGTCATACATATATGGCAGTTTCCACCTAGGGGCCTTAAGCCGCCTTTGGGCCTTGGGCTCTTAGTAAGTCATCTTGATGAACCGCCATCTTCAATACCTTCATGGGCTTCGCTATAGTGAATTGCCGTTGGTATAACCTGGCCCCTCCTGGGCGGGTCATACCTAATAGTTATATTGATAACCCACAAGTATAGGGGATTGCAACAGTTTTCGATAAGTAAGAGTGTCGAACCCAATGAGGAGCTAAAGGTAGAACAAATATCCCCTCAAGTTCTATCGACCACCGATACAACTCTATGCACGCTTGACGTTCGCTTTACCTAGAACAAGTATGAAACTAGAAGTACTTTGTAGGTGTTGTTGGATAGGTTTGCAAGATAATAAAGAGTACGTAAATAAAAAGTAGGGGCTGTTTAGATAAAGAAACAATAAAGTAAATATAGCGAGTGTGGAAAAGTGGTGGTAGGAGTTGCCCTAAGCAATTGACTACTTTACTAGACCGATAGCAAGTATTATGTGGGAGAGGCCACTTCTAGCATGTCATCCCTGACTTGGAATTCTATGCACTTATGATTGGAACTATTAGCAAGAATCCGCAACTACTAATGTTCATTAAGGTAAAACCCAACCATAGCATTAAGATATATTGGTCCCCCTTCAATCCCGTATGCATCAATTTCTATGCCAGGTTGAAGCTTCTGTCACTCTTGCCCTCCAATACATAGTCCTATCAACATACAACTAACCCTAGGGTGTGATCCACACGCGCAATCATATGATGGGAACCAAAGGACAGCAACATAACCACAAGCAAATTAAATCAATCATAGCAATTCATCAACCACCGATAGGACAACGAAAATCTACTCAGACATAATAGGATGGCAACACACCATTGGATAATAATATGAAGCATAAAGCACCATGTTCAAGTAGAGGGTACAGCGGGTTGCGGGAGAGTGGACCGCTGTAGATAGAGGGGAGAAGGTGATGGAGATGTTGGTGAAGATGGCGGAGGTGTTGGTGTAGATCGCCGTGATGATGATGGCCCCCGGTGGCACTCCGGTGCCACCAGAAGCGAGGGGGAGAGAGCCCCCCCTCCTTGTTATTCTTCCTTGACCTCCTCCCTAGATGGGAGAAGGGTTTCCCCTCTGGTCCATGGCCTCCATGGAACGGGAGGTGCGAGAGTCCCTCCGAGATTGGATCTGTCTCTCTGTCTCTCTCTGTTTTTCTGCGTTCTCAGATTCATCCCTTTCACCGTTTCTTATATTCCCGGAGATCTGTACCTCCGATTGGCTGAAATTTTGACACGATCTCTATCCGGATATTAGCTTTCTTTCGGCGGAAGAAGGGCACCAACCGCCTTACGGGTGTCCCACGAGGGTCAGGGGCGCGCCTGGGGGTGGGGGGGGGGGGGCAGGCGCGCCCTCCTGCCTCGTGGCCACCTCGGGCACCGTCTTGCGTGGATTGTTCTTCCCAAAAATCATATATATTCCAAAAAAAATCTCCGTCAGTTTTTATCCCGTTTGGACTCCGTTTGATATGGATTTTCTGCGAAACAAAAAACATGCAACAAACAGGAACTGCCACTCGGCACTGGATCAATATGTTAGTCCTAAAAATAGTATAAAAAGTTGCCAAAAATATGTGAAAGTTGTAGAATATTGGCATGGAACAATAAAAAATTATAGATATGACGGGGACGTATCAGCACCCCCAAGCTTAATTCCTGCTCGTCCTCGAGTAGGTAAATGATAAAAAAATATAATTTTTGATGTGGAATGCTACCTAGCATAATCTTGATCACATATCTAATCATGGCATGAATATTAAGATACGAGTGATTCAAAGCAATAGTCTATCATTTAACATAAAAACAATAATACTTCAAGCCTACTAATAAAGCAATCATGTCTTTTCAAAATAACATGGCCAAAGAAATTTATCCCTACAAAATCATATAGTCTGGCTATGCTCCATCTTCACCACACAAAATATTCACAGCATGCACCACCCTGATGACAAGCCAAACAATTGTTTCATACTTTTGACGTTCTCAAACCTTTTCAACTTTCACGCAATACATGAGCGTGAGCCATGGACATAGCACTATAGGTGGAATGGAATATGATGGTGGAGAAGACAAAAAGGAGAAGATAGTCTCACATCAACTAGGCATATCAACGGGCTATGGAGATGCCCATCAATAGATATCAATGTGAGTGAGTAGGGATTGCCATGCAATGGATGCACTAGAGCTATAAGTGTATGAAAGCTCCAACTGAAATTAAGTGGGTGTGCATCCAACTTGCTTGCTCATGAAGACCTTAGGCATTTGAGGAAGCCCATCATCGGAATATACAAGTCAAGTTCTATAATGAAAATTCCCACTAGTATATGAAAGTGATAACTCAAGAGACTCTCTATATGAAGAACATGGTGCTACTTTGCAGCACAAGTGTGGTAAAAGGATAGTAACATTGCCCCTTCTCTCTTTTTCTCTCATTTTTTTTATTTTTTGTAGGCTTCTTTGGCCTCTCTCTTTTTTGTGGGGCTTCTTTGGCCACTTTTATTTTGATAACCTCACATGGGACAATGTTCTAATAATGATGGTCATCACACTTTTATTTACTTACAACTCAATATTACAACTCGATATCTAGAACAAGGATATGACTCTATATGAATGCCTCCGGCGGTGTACCGGTATGTGCAATGATCTAGCGTAGCAATGACATAAAAAACGGACAAGCCATGAAAACATCATGCTAGCTATCTTACGATCAGGCAAAGCAATATGACAATGAATGCTCAAGTCATGTATATGATGATGATGAAATTTGCATGGCAATATATCTCGGAATGGCTATGGAAATGCCATGATAGGTAGGTATGGTGGCTCTTTTGAGGAAGGTATATGGTGGGTTTATGGTACCGGCGAAAGTTGCGCGGTACTAGAGAGGCTAGCAATGGTGGAAGGGTGAGAGTGCGTATAATCCATGGACTCAACATTAGTCATAAAGAACTCACATACTTATTGCAAAAATCTGGTAGTCATCGAAACAAAGTACTACGTGCATACTCCTAGGGGGATAGATTGGTAGGAAAAGACCATCGTTCGTCCCCGACCGCCACTCATAAGGAAGACAATCAATAAATACCTCATGCTCCAACTTCGTTACGTAACGGTTCACCATACGTGCATGCTACGGGAATCACAAACCTCAACACAAGTATTTATGCAATTCACAACCACCCACTAGCATGATTGTAATATCACCATCTTTATACCGCAAAACTATTGCAAGGAATCAAACATATCATATTCAGTGATCTACAAGTTTTATGTAGGATTTTATGACTAACCATGTGAATGACCAGTTCCTGTCATCTCTCTAAATAGATATAAGTGAAGCAAGAGAGTTTAATTCTTTATACAAAATATATGCTCGTGCTCTAACAAATCTAAGTGAAGCAAAAGAGCATTCTACAAATGGTGGTTGTCAATGTAAAGAGAAACAGGCAATCCAAACTTCAAATGATATAAGTGAAGCACATGGAGCATTCTATAAAGCCATACTCAAAAGATATAAGTGAAGTGCATAGAGAATTCTATAAATCAACCAAGGACTATCTCATACCAGCATGGTGCATAAAATAAAAATGAAACTAAATGCAAAATACGCTCCAAGATTGCACATATCGCATGAACAAAACGAATCCGAAAACATACCGATACTTGTTGAAGAAAGAGGGGATGCCTTCCGGGGCATACCCAAGCTTAGATGCTTGAGTCTCCTTGAATATTTACTTGGGGTGCCTCGGGCATCCCCAAGCTTGAGCTCTTGTCTCTCTTCCTTCTTCTCACATCGAGACCTTCTCGATCATCGAACACTTCATCCACACAAAACTTCAACAGAAAACTCGGTAAGATCCGTTAGTATAATAAAGCAAATTACTACTCTAAGTACTGTTGCAAACCAATTCATATTTTGTTTTTGCATTGTGTCTACTGTAATATAAGTTTTTCATGGCTTAATCCACTGATATAAATTGACAATTTCATCAAAACAAGCAAACTATGCATCAAAAACAGAATCTGTCTAAAACAGAACAGTCTGTAATAATCTGAACATTCACCATACTTCTGGTACTTGAACAATTCTACCAAAATTTGCAAAAATAAGAAAATTTTATAGGAATACGGTGAAAAAAGAATCAGAACCATTTGACGTTCCAGCTAAAAATGTAAAATCGCGCACTACAGTCAAAGTTTCTGTCCTGCACCGTACAAACCATCAAGCAAATGTAAACATCCTAAAGGCAAACCTTGGCACATTATTTTTATAATACAATGTAATTGTACAAGGGTATAATTATTTTTATTTAAAGGTTTCTGTAATCAATATTCACAAAGTTTCCGTGAGCATGAACAAAGTTCAAGGCTAGCTCCCACTTCAACAATGCTTGTCTTTCTCACTTTCGCTTTCCTTTTTGAAAAAGTTTTGGGTTCCCCTCTTTATTTTTGTTGTTTTTAAACTATATGAAAGCACTCAACAGAAATAAATGACTCCCTAAAACTTCCGGGTTGTCTCCCAGGCAGCGCTTTCTTTAAAGCCATTAAGCTAGGCATATAGTGCTCAAGTAATGAATCCACCCGGATCCCAAGGTATATCAAAGCCAATTTTAATTAACAATGATTTATAATTTAGTAGTGCGCACAAAGTAACATATATCATGCAATAACGAAGTCTAACTCTCTTCCTATGCATCGGCATGTCATAAAAGAACAATTCATGCACACAAATAAAGGCCAATGCATAGTATAAACAGTTTCTTGCAATTTTATCATATTGGAAACATAGAGAGGTGGATATATAGTTCCTCTCTCATAATAATTGCAAGTAGGAGCAGCAAGCACATGCATATTATATTCATCAAAATCACCATGTGCAATGGTAAGAGGTAACCCATCAATATAATCCTTAATAAGTGCAAACTTCTCCGATATAGTGTAGTCGGGATAATTCAAAAAGATAATAGGACTATCATGCGTGGGTGCAATAGAAACAATTTCTTGTTTAACATAAGGAACTACAGCAAGTTCATCTCCATAAGCATAATTCATATTGGCATCTTGGCCACAAGCATAGCAAGCATCATCAAAAAGGGATATTTCAAAAGAATCGATGGGATCATAGCAATTATCATAATATTCATCCTTCGGTAAGCATGAAGGGGAACTAAACAATGTATGAGTTGAAGAGTTACTCTCATTAGAAGGTGGGCACAGGTGATCAATCCGCTCTTCCTCCTTTTGTTCTTCGCTCTCCTCCTCATCTTTTTCATCCAATGAGCTCACAGTTTCATCAACTTCTTCTTCCACAGATTCATGCAAAATATTAGTCTCTTCTTGGACAGCGAAGACTTTCTCAATAAGCGCATTAATTTCGTAATTGTATTCATAATTCTCATAACAATATTTCAGGATAGCTAAATTTTCAGGTCTATAAACGGCGTCATCAAAATCTTCAAACTCTTTAAACATAGATTCAATTTCATAATCACCCTTAAAAGCAACAAATTCTTCTATTTGTTCCACATCATAGTAATCATATATACCATTAGCATAAGAAGCTAAGGTTTCATTATCATTAAATTCACATGAAAAGGGAAGGTGTGGAGCCTTCACCTTAGAGCAACAAGTATAATCATATCTCAAGCATAGTTGCCTAGCATACCAATTCAATATATGAATTTGATCCCATAATAGTTTCCCTTTTTGTGTCAAGCGGTAATCCCTAAAGTATTCACGTTGATAGAATGTTACTCCCATTACATAATTGAATGGGGTTTTCTCAGGATTATTAAAGTAGTACATTATATTTTTCACATAACCAACATCGAGGGTTTTAGGAGGTTCCCCATCTCCACGAGTAGCAAGTACACCTAATTTTTTGGTATTTCATGTTCCATATCCATAACTAAAGATAGAGAACAACTAAGAATAGAAAATAAAAATTACTTAGTGATAAAGCAAACAAGCACACACGAGAATATTCACCCCACGCTATTGCTCCCCGGCAACGATTCCAGAAAAAGGTGTTGATAACCCACAAGTATAGGGGATCGCAACAGCTTTTGATAAGTAAGAGTGTCGAACCCAACGAGGAGCTAAGGGTAGAACAAATATTCCCTCAAGTTCTATCGACCACCGATACAACTCTACGCACGCTTGACGTTCGCTTTACCTAGAACAAGTATGAAACTAGGAGTACTTTGTAGGTGTTGTTGGATAGGTTTGCAAGATAATAAAGAGTACGTAAATAAAAAGTAGAGGCTGTTTAGATAAAGAAACAATAAAGTAAATATAGCGAGTGTGGAAAAGTGGTGGTAGGAGTTGCGAAATTGCCCCTAAGCAATTGCTTACTTTACTAGACCGATAGCAAGTATTATGTGGGAGAGGCCACTGCTAGCATGTCATCCCTAACTTGGAATTCTATGCACTTATGATTGGAACTATTAGCAAGCATCCGCAACTACTAATGTTCATTAAGGTAAAACCCAACCATAGCATTAAGATATATTGGTCCTGCTTCAATCCTGTATGCATCAATTTCTATGCTAGGTTGAAGCTTCTGTCACTCTTGCCCTCCAATACATAGTCCTATCAACATACAACTAACCCTAGGGTGTGATCCACGCGCGCAATCATATGATGGGCACCAAAGGATAGCAACATAACCACAAGAAAATTAAATCAATCGTAGCAATTCATCAACCACCGATAGGACAACGAAAATCTACTCAGACATCATAGGATGGCAACACATCATTGGATAATAATATGAAGCATAAAGCGCCATGTTCATGTAGAGGGTACAGCGGGTTGCGGGAGAGTGGACTGCTGTAGATAGAGGGGGGAATGTGATGGAGATGTTGGTGAAGATGGCGGAGGTGTTGGTGTAGATCGCGGTGATGATGATGGCCCCCGGTGGCACTCCGGTGCCACCGGAAGCGAGGGGGAGAGAGCCCCCCTCCTTCTTATTCTTCCTTGACCTCCTCCCTAGATGCGAGAAGGGTTTCCCCTCTGGTCCATGCCCTCCATGGCATGGGAGGAGCGAGAGCCTGAGATGTGTTCTTGAGATGCGGCCCTATTGAGCCCTGGGATGTCGATGCAGACGCGCAGTTCAGCACCCTCGCCTAGATGGTGAGCCGCGCTCGGTGAGCGACTGTCACCGCGCAAGGCTCTCGCGTCTTGTAGCTCTTGGGTGGTCTTGGTGATGAAGTCCTGGGTGGTGGGCACTCCTCGCCCTGTGCTCTCCTGAGGAAAGTGTGCCGTAAAGCACGCTTCCAAGTGGTGCCCAAGCGCCTCCCTCGTGAGGTTGGCAAGGTCTAAGGCTCTCCAGGAGAGAGCCCCCGAGCCCTGCCCGAGGAGGGCGCCGGGCGCACTTTCCTATGGAGTGGAGGGAGGCGCCCCTGGAGTGAGCGCTGATCCTGACGAGGCTCCTGACGCGATGCCATCTTCTTGGGGTCCTGCGCGGCGCGACTGCTTCTTCTTGGGGGTGGTCTCCGGAGGGCCTTCACTTGTGCTGTCAGGGTTGTCGATTGCTGCGGCTTGGAAGGCGCGCTCAAGGGAGCACATCGCATCCCTTTCTTCACATGGGACCGTGATGATTCCCCCGCTTCCTGGCATCTTGAGGACGTTGTAGCCATGGTGAGTGACGTCCATGAACTTGGCCAATGCTGGATACCCGAGGATGGCAATGTACGGCAGGCGGATGTGCAGGACGTCGAAGTCGATGAGCTCGGTGCGGTAGTTCTTGCGCTCCCCGAAGGTGACAGGCAGGCGGACTTGCCCTATCAGTGTGGTGGAACTGTCAGTCACTCCTGAGAAAGGCTTGGTTGGCTGGAGCTGCTCATAGGGCACTAGGAGGTTGTCAAACGTGTCGACGGACAGGACGTTGAGCCCTGTGTCGCCGTCGATGAGAGTCTTGGTGAATTGCACGTCGCTGATGACTGGGGAGCACAACATAGGGAGTGCGCCAGTGGTGGCTGCGCACTTGAGCTGGTCGGTCAAGTTGAAGGTGATGGCGCATTGGGACCACCTGAGCGGGCGCGTGGCCTCGAGCTTGGTGAGTGCCGTGTTCACCTCGCGAGCGAACTGTTTGAAGATGCACTAAGAGGCTAGGGCCTGAGCACCGCCCAAGATGGAAGCGGTCACACGTGGCTCCTGGAAGCCCCCAGCCCCCTCGTCCTAGTGGTGGTCGTCGTTCCTTCTTGGTGGCAGCAATGGGGGAAGACCGGCGTTGCCCTGGGGGCGATGCTCATGAGGCGGGTCCCTCCATGTGCCCTCGCGAGGTTGGTCCTACCAGCGGTCCTCACGAGGCCAGTCGCACCACTCCTAGCGTGGGCCACGGTCGTCCCAGCTTCCGCCTCCGCGTCCTCCTCTATGGCTGTAGCCCCGGTCGTTGCGCTCGGGGCGTCGACCGAAGCATCCTTCCCGTATGGCTCTGAGCTCTTGACAGTCACTGGTATTGTGGGTGTTTAGGTTGTGGAAGGCGCAGAATGGACGGCCGTTCTTGGATGACTCGGGATGATCTCTGCTTTGCTTGGTGTCGGGCTCCGCTGCGAGACCTACTGCCTCTTTGCGCTTTACGTCCTTGGCCTTGGCCTTCTTCTCGTCAACTCCTGCAGCTGGCAGCTCAAGGAGATAGAGGCACCCCTCCTAAGCTCTTACGCACTTGGTCGCCAGGTTGAACAGCTCCTGAGATGTGCAAAGCTCCTCGTGGATAGCCAGCTCTTCCTTCATCTTGACGTCACAGACGCCATCCGAGAACACGGAAATGATGGCTTCATCCGTGACCTTGGGGATCTTGAGGCAGGTGTTGTTGAAGCGCTGGATGTACTTCTGGAGGGTCTCTCCTGGCTGCTGCTTGATGCAGCGTAGATTGCCCACGGCCGGTGGGCGGCCACGAGTGCCCTGGAAGTTGGCAACGAAGCGGTCGCGCATCTCGTCCCAGGAGGAGATCGAGCCGTGCTGCAGGTTCAGGAGCGAGGAGCGGGCCCCATCCTTGAGAGCCATGGGAAACCAGTTCGCCATGACTTTTTCGTTGCCGTTAGCCGCTTCGATGCTCAGCGCATAGAGCTGCCGGAACTCTGTGGGGTCGGCGGTGCCGTCGTATCGAGGAGGCAGATCTGGCTTGAACTTGCCTAGCCAGGTGACGCTACGCAGTTCGGGGGTGAAGGCGCGACGGCCAGCTGTGGTAGCTGGGGCCCGCTTCTGTGGCGGAGTTTGGTCTTGGCAAGGTCCGTGCTGCGCCACTGCAGGCGGCACACGGTCTTGATGAGGTGGCGCGGGGAGCGCTGGTGCAGCTTCTCGCGGCCACGGGATTTCTTGGCAGCTCCTTTCTTCATCCGCGGGCGCCGGTCGTGGTGGATCACGCCGCGGAGGCGCATGCCTTGGTGCCAAGGCACCGTCTTGGGGACGAGGTGGTGGAGGCACGCCATGAGCCCCATCGCCCGCGGCTGGTGAGGGGGAGGAAGAGAGTGAGACGGCGTCGGAGAGCCCCCTGCGGCACGGACGAGCTTGGCTACGCGTTCAAGCCACTCCTCATAGAGGTCGTCGACGGGGCGGTAACGCAGGAGCTCATTCGCCGCGATGAGCGCGGCCCGTGCTTCCATGGGAGCACGGTGAACATGGGACGTAGAACCAGCAGGGGTGAGTGATGGAGTAGCGGTGCGGCCGTCCTGCCGCACTGAAGGATGCAGCGAGGATGCCTGCTGCTCGTTCCCCACCGGGCCGGTGGAAGCGTTGGTGGCAGGGGACAGAGAACGACGAGGTGGCCTGCCGACGGGAGCCGTCTGAGCGACGCGGGTGGCGAGTGCAGCCCGACGCTCAGCTCGAGCACGGCAAGCGTCTGACATGGAGACGACGGAGCGACGGACTGACGGAAAGGAAGCTACAGCGCACCCCTACCTGGCGCGCCAAATGTCGGATGTGGGGTTCCGGCTAACCCTTAAGGTTCGAAAACTAGGGTGCGCGCGAAGTCTTTCCCTTCTACCAATCGACGCTCTAGCTCGCTAAGATCTTGAGGACGAACTCGACGAACTCGCAACACAGAAAGACACGGGGTTTATATTGCTTCGGGCCACCGTTGTGGTGTAATACCCTACTCCAGTGTGGTGGTGGATTGCCTCTTGGGCTGATGATGAATAGTACAAGGGAAGAACATCCTCCTGAGGTTGAGGTGTTCTTGTGCATATGAACTTGTAGTGCCAGGATTCGATCCCGTCCCCATGGTGATGGCTAGTCCTATTTAGAGGGGCCCTGGTCCTCTTCCCAAATATCGAGCGGGAAGGGAGCCAACAATGGCGGGCAAATTTGAAGGGGGACAGCTAGTACGAGCCGTCTTGACAAAAGTAGTCTTCGCCTGCACAAAGCTCTGGTGGTGACACCGTCTTGGGCTCCACGATGACCTCTATCTTGCAGTGCTCCTGGTCTTGGTCTTGTTGCACCGAAATGGCAACCTTTGCCTGAGGCCACGGTACTCCGCGGCTGCGCTTGCCTCCTTTGCACCAAAGAGGAAACAAGGACACTGCGCACGCTGGCGCCCGCCTGGTGTCGATCATCATGGCTCACGTCACAAGAGCCTCGTGAGGTTCGCCTCGCCTTGATATCTCTGCTCCTCGCGAGCCTGCCTGACCAGGCCACTCTTGAGGAGGTCTTGCGTCGTCCGCCTGACAAGGCTTGGCCCTCGCGAGGGTCTTGGGTGCCTTGTTGGTGAAGATGGGCCGTACGGCTTGCTGGCTTCGCCACGCAGCGGGCCGCAGGCAGGCAAGTCTGGGGACCCCCGTTCCCAGAACGCCGACACCTAATCCAGGCCGGTGGTGGTGGATTGCCTCTTGGGCTGATGATGAAAAATACAAGGGGAAGAACAGACTCCTCAGGTTGAGGTGTTCTTGTGCATGGCTTACTTGTGCGGGTGAGAGAGTGATCTAAGATGCCGTCCTCTCGTCCTCGCCTCCCCTTTCTATGGTGGTGGCTATCCCTACTTATAGAGGCCCTGGTCCTCTTCCCAAATATTGAGCGGGAAGGGAGCCAACAACGACGGGCTAATTTAAAGGGGGATAACTAGTACAAGCCGTCCTGACAAAAGGTGGTATGCGCCTGCGAAAGGCTCTGGTGGTGACACCGTCTTGGGCTCCATGATGTCCTCCGTCTTGCAGTACTTCCGGTCTTGGTCTTGTTGCACCAAAATGGCAACCTTTGCCTGATGCATCGGTACTCCTCGCCTGCGCTAGTTCCCTTTGCATCAAAGAGGAAACAACGACGCTGCACGCGCTGGCGCCCGCCTGGTGTCGATCATCATGGCTCACGTCATGAGAGCCTCGTGAGGTTCGCCTCGCCTTGATATCTCCACTCCTCGTGAGCCTGCCTGACTAGGCTGCTCCAGAGGAGATCTCGTGTCATCCGCCTCGCGAGGCTCGGCCCCTCGCGAGGGTCTTGGGTGCCTTGTTGGTGAAGATGGGCCGTACGGCCTGCTGGGTCAACCACGCAGCGGGCCGCAGGCAGGCAAGTCTGGGGACCCCCGTTCCCGGGACGCCGACAGGGTCTGAACCCTTTCTGCACACTTAACCCGCCACCGTATGTGAGTCTCTAATTTACTTACTTTGACCTCATCGTTCACATAGTCTATTAACTCAACTTTGATGACCATCACATGCTAAATATGATTTTTTGGAAAAAGCAATATGACCATGAAGCTACCAAAAAAGACCAGGGCTGCCAAGAAAGTCGCCAAGAAAACTGTCAAGAAAAGCAAGAAGAAATTAACTGCTTCCGAGATGCTTGGGCTGGACAACAGTTCTGAGTCGGAGGTAGCCCTTGATTCCCTTGGCTCATTTTTGATCCATCTTATTGACACTAATTATCATCAGGATGGCATGTGGACCAGCTAAGCAGTCAAAGAAGATGTAACTATCATTTCATCCGACTCAGGGCCTTTGCCAAGACAGAAAATTCGACGAGTAACCCGGAAAGTAAGCTTTTCACACCCCTCAGCTCATTTGGATCCTCACATTCTTTTGAAGCAACAACTGCACGAGAGCCGGTGACAAAATCGAACCAGCGGAGGTGAAGAGTTATTGTCTGGCTTACCAAATACTCCAACTCCACAGAAATGTCAAAACGAGGTCTTTCCAAACTTAAACTCTTTTTACCCACTGACGGGTCTCATTCGCCAGCCACTTAATCCTTCCGATCCAAAATATCAGGAGGTTTCTCGCTCTTCCTCCAGCGACTCATCTCAAACCCAGCTGCCGGCTGTCGGCGGGGTCCCAAGACTTGCCTGCCTGCGGCCCATGGCGTGGTTTCGCCAGCGGCCCCGTACGACCCATCTTCACCAGCAAACACTCAAGACCCTCACGAGGGGCCAAGCCTCGCGAGGCGGACGATGCAAGACCTCCTTAGGGGCGGCCTCACTAGGCTGGCTCGTGAGGGGCGGAGAGATCAAGGCAAGGGGCACCTCACGAGGTTCCTGTGACGCAATCCATGACGACCGGGGCCAGGCAGGCGCCAGGCGGGTGCCAGCGCGCACAGTGTCCTCGCTTCCTCTTTGGAGTTAAAGAGGCAAGCGCAGGCGAGGAGTCCCAAGGCATCTGGCAAAGGTTTCCATATTAGTGCAACGAGACCAAGACCAACAGGGCGGCAGGAAGGAGGTCACCGTGGAGCCCAGGACGGCGTCACCACTACAGCCTTTGGTAGGCGAAGACCACCTTTAGTCAGGATAACTTGTACTAGTTGTCTCCCTTAAAATTTGGCCATTGTGGCATCCCTTCCCGCCATCATTTGGGAAGAGGACCAGGGCCTCTACAAATAGGGCTAGCCACCACAGTAGGTGGCAACTGATTCGAGGCCATTCAGATCATCCTCATCCACACAAACTACCAAGCACAAGAGCACCTCTCCTTAGGAGGTTGTTCTTCCCTTGTAGCTTTTCATCCTCAGACCAAGAGGCAATCCACCACACCACACTTGAGTAGTGTATTACACCACATCGGTGGCACGAACCAGTATAAATCTTGTGTCCCTTTGTTCTGCGAGTTCGATGCGCTGACCATTGAGATCGCGGTGAGGAGAATCAAGGGGGAGGAGATATCTTCATGCGCACCCCAGTGTTCGAACCTCAAGGGTTTTGCGGGAACCCGAAATCCGATATTTGGCACGCCAGGTAGGGGTGTGCTGAAGCCTTCGTCCCGCCAATCCGCGTCCCATCGCTCCACCAAGTCCATGGCGGATGCGCGTCAAGCCCACGCTAAGCGCTGGGCCGCCCTCGCCGCCCGTGTCGCTCAGATAGCCCCTATCAACGGGTCTCCCTGTCGTTCCCGGCCAACACCGCCACTGATCCGGCAGGGAATGAGCAGCAAGCATCCTCACTGCACCCTTCTGTGTGGTGGGACGACCATACCGCCACTCCGTCACTGACCCCGGCCGGCTCGTCGTCTCACGCTCGCCGCGCGTCCACGGACGCGTAGGCCGCCCTGCTCATGGCATGCGAGCTTCTGTGCTACCGCCCGGTTGACGATCTCTACGAGGACTGGCTGGACAACATCGCTGAGCTCGTCAGTGCCGCTGGGGGCTCTCCTGCACCATCCCTCTCGCTGCCTCGCCCACCTTCGGCCACGGGCAACGTAGCTCACGAAGCGCCTCTGCTGCCTCCGCATCAAGACGGCGCCCTTGCGCCAAGACGCGCAGCTCACAGAGTGCCACTACCCCTTCCACGTCAAGACGGTGTCCTCGCCCCAAGATGCACGGTCCCGCGGTATGATCCGCCATGCCGTGTGCCAGCGCGCGAAGAAGGAAGCTGCCAAGAGGTTCCCCGGCTGCAAGAAAATGCTCCAGCACTCCCGGCACCACCACGATAAGACCGCATGCCGCCTGCGGCGGCGGTGCGCAAACATCAAGGGCAGGCTCCGCCCCTGCAGAGGGCCCCGGTGGCCACCATAGACTGCCGTGCCTTCGCCCCCGAGCTGCGCACCGTCGTTTGGTCGGGCAAGTTCAAGCCAGATCTGCCTCCGTGCTACGACGGCACACGCGACCCCGCGGAGTTCCTGCAGCTATACGAAGTGAGCATCGAGGCGGCCAACGGCGACGAAAAAGTCATCGTGAACTGGTTTCCCATGGCTCTCAAGGATGGCGCTCGCTCGTGGCTCCTGAACTTGCTCACAGGATCAATCTCCTCCTCGGATGAGATGCGCTACCACTTCATTGCCAGCTTCCAGGGTACTCGCGACCGCCCTCCGGCCGCGGGTGACCTGCGCTGCATCAAGCAACAGCCGGGAGAGACCTTGCAGAAGTACATCCAGCGCTTCAACAACGTCCGCCTCAAGATCCCCAAGGTGACGAACGAAGCCATCATCTCAGCGTTTTCCGATGGCATCCGCGACGTCAAGACGAAGGAGGAGCTCACCATCCACGAGGAGCTATGCACGACTCTGGAACTGTTCAACATAGCAACCAAGTGTGCAAGAGCTGAGGAGGGGTGTCTTTCCCTCCTCGAGCTCCCAGCTACCGACCTGGAGGGGAAGAAAGCCAAGGCCAAGGATGTGAAGCACAAGGGAGTGGCCGTGCTCGCAGCGGAGCCGGATACAAAGCACGGCCGGGACCATCTCGAGTTGTCAAAAAGCAGCCGACCGTTATGCACCTTCCATAATGTACACTGCCACAACACCAACGAATGTCTAGAGCTCAGGGCCATTCGAGATGGACGCTTCGGTCGATGCGCCGAGCGCAATGATCGGGGCTACGGCCAAGGAGGAGGATGCTGGGACGCTCGCGGTCCCCGCCAGGAGTGGGCGCGACCGGCCTCGCGAGGACCGCTGGCAGGACCAGCCTCGTGAGGGCGCCTGGAGGGATCAGCCCTGCGAGGACCGCCCTCAGGGCAATGCCGGTCTTCCTCCACTACCGCCGCCACCAAGAAGGAACGACGACCACCATTAGGACGATGGGGCTGGGGGCTTCCAGGAACCGCGTGCTATCGCCTTCATCTTGAGCGGAGCTCGGGCCCCAGCATCTCAGTGTATCTTCAAGAAGTTTGCTCGTGAGGTGAATGCAGGCCTTCCTAGGCTTGAGGCCACGCGCCCGCTTAGGTGGTCCATGTGTGCCATCACTTTCAGCTCGGCGGACCAGCTCAAGTGCGCGGCCACTGCTGGCTCCCTCCCGATGCTCTGCTCACACGTCATCAGCAACGTACAAGTCACCAAGACCCTCATCGACGGCGGCACGGGTCTTAACATCCTGTCCGTCAAGACATTCGACAGCCTCCAAGTGCCATACGATCAGCTTCATCCCACCAAGCCCTTCTCAGGAGTGACTAACGGCTCCACCACCTCGATAGGGCAGGTCCGCCTCCCTGTCACCTTCGGACAGCGTGACAACTACCGCACCGAGCTCATCGACTTTGACGGTGCTCACATCCATCTGCCGTACAATGCCATCCTTGAGTATCCGGCCCTGGCCAAGTTCATGGCAGTGACCCACCACGGCTACAACGTACCCTCCTAAGGCCACCCCCTTGAAGAAGAAGCAACTACTCCACACAGGGCCTTAGGGGAGCGGCGCCTCTAGCGGTGCCACATCAGGATTGGCGCCCGCACCTAGGGTGCCTCCCTCCCTCGCATAGGAAGGCGCGCCCGGCGCCCTCCTCGGGCAGGGCTCAGGGGCTTTCTTCTAGAGGGCCTCATACCTAGCCGACATCACGAGGGAGGCGCTCGGGCACCATGTGGAGGCGTGCTTTGCAGCACGTCTTCCTCAGGGGGACCTCGGGCAAGGAGCTCCCGGCGCTGAGGAGTTCATCTCCAAGACCACTCAGGAGCTGCAGGATGCAAGGGCCATGCGCGGCGACCGCCGCCCACCTGGCGCAGCTCCCCATCCAGGCGAGGATGGCGGGCTGCGCGTCTGCATCAACATCCTAGGGATCAATAGGGCCGCATCTCAGGAGCGCTTCTGGCCTTCACGCATGGGACATTGCCAGCGCCCACCTCACAGCTATGTTCGCATGCCATTCGGCTTGCCGAGCATGGCGGCCGCCTTCCAGCGCAACCTGCGGAGCATCCTCGTGACCCAGGAGGCCCGACATCACGCAGTCTTGGCGGAGATGGAGATGTTCCTCAAGGACTGAACTGGACCCCTAGAGACTCCTGAGGCTCAGGGCCCTTGATAACCCACAAATATAGGGGATTGCAACAGTTTTGGAGGGTAGAGAATTCAACCCAAATTAATTGATTCGATACAAGGGGAGCCAAAGAATATTCTCAAGTATTAGCAGCTAAGTTGTCAATTCAACCACACCTGGAAACTTAATATCCGCAGCAAAGTGTTCAGTAGCAAAGTAATATGATAATAGTGGTAACGGTAGCAAAAGTAATTTTTTTGGTTTTATAGTGATTATAACAGTAGCAGCAGAAAAGTAAATAAGCGAAGAACAATATATGAAAAGCTCGTAGGCAATGGATTGGTGATGGAGAATTATGTCGGATGCGATTATTCATGCAACAGTTATAACATAGGGTGACACAGAACTAGCTCCAATTCATCAATGTAATGTAGGCATGTCTTCCGAATATAGTCATACGTGCTTATGGAAAAGAACTTGCATGACATCTTTTGTCCTACCCTCCCGTGGCAGCGGGGTCCTATTGGAAACTAAGGGATATTAAGGCCTCCTTTTAATAGAGTACTGGACCAAAGCATTAACACATAGTGAACACATGAACTCAAACTACGGTCATCACCGGGAGTGGCCCGGATTATTGTCACTTCGGGGATGCCGGATCATAACACATAGTAGGTGACTATAGACTTGCAAGATAGGATCAAGAACTCACATATATTCATGAAAACATAATAGGTTTAGATCTGAAATCATGGCACTCGGGCCCTAGTGACAAGCATTAAGCATAGCAAAGGCATAACAACATCAATCTCAGAACATAGTGGATACTAGGGATCAAACCCTAACAAAACTAACTCGATTACATGATAAATATCATTCAACCCATCACCGTCCAGCAAGCCTACGATGGAATTACTCACGCACGGCGGTGAGCATGATGAAATTGGTGATGGAGGAAGGTTAATGATGACGATGGCGATGGATTCCCCTCTCCGGAGCCCCGAACGGACTCCAGATCAGCCCTCTCAAGAGAGTTTAGGGCTTGGAGGTGGCTCCGTATCATAAAACGCGATGAATCCTTCTCTTTGATTTTTTTCTCCTCGAACACGAATATATGGAGTTGGAGTTGAGGTCGGTGGAGCGTCAGGGGGCCCACGAGGCAGGGGGGCGCACCTAGGGCGGTAGGGCGAGCCCCCCACCCTCGTGGACAGGGTGTGGGCCCCCTGACGTGGATTCTTCTTCCAGTATTTTTATATATTCCAAAATTAATCTCCGTTGATTTTCAGGCAGTTCCGAGAACTTTTATTTCTGCACAAAAATAACACCATGGCAATTCTGCTGAAAATAGTGTTAGTCCAGGTTAGTTCCATTCAAATCATGCAAGTTAGAGTCCAAAACAGGGGCAAAAGTGTTTGGAAAAGTAGATACGACGGAGACGTATCAACTCCCCTAAGCTTAAACCTTTGCTTGTCCTCAAGCAATTCAGTTGATAAACTGAAAGTGATAAAGAATAACTTTTACAAACTCTGTTTACTCTTGTTGTTATACATATGTAAAGCCAGCATTCAAGTTTTCAGCAGAGATTATGAACTAACCACATTCTCAATAACATTTAGGTCTCATGTTTACTCATATCAATGGCATAATCAACTAGCGAGCAATAATAATAAATCTCAGATGCCAACACTTTCTCAAAACTATCATGATATGATATAACAAGATGTTATCTCGCTAGGCCTTTCTGAGAACGCAACACATAAATGCAGAGCACCTTTAAAGATCAAGGACTGACTAGACATTGTAATTCATGGTACAAGAGATCCATTCACAGTCATACTCAATGTAAAATAACAGTAATTGATGCAAATGACAGCGGTGCTCTCCAACTGGTGCTTTTTAATAAGAGGATGATGACTCAATATAAAAGTAGATAGATAGGCCCTTCGCAGAGGGAAGCATGGATTTGTAGAGGTGCCAGAGCTCGGTTTTGAAATATATATGAATAAAATTTGGAGCGGTATACTTTCATTGTCAACATAACAATCAAGAGATCTCAATATCTTCCATGCTACACACATTATAGGCGGTTCCCAAGCAAAATGGTAAAGTTTATACTCCTGCACCACCAACTAATATCAATCCATGGCGTGCCCGAAGCAACGGGTGCCTCCAACTAACAACAATCCTGGTGGAGTTTTGTTTTCAATTATTTTGTTTTGATTTCCTTAAAGCATGGGACTGGGCATCCCGGTGACCAACCATTTTCTCGTGAGTGAGGAGCGGAGTCCACTCCTCTTGAGAATAACCCGCCTAGCATGGAGGATACAAACAACCCTAGTTGATACATGAGCTATTCGAGCATACAAAACAGAATGTTTATTTGAAGGTTTAGAGTTTGGCACATCCAAATTTACTTGGAACGGCAGGTAGATACCCTATATAGGTAGGTATGGTGGAATCATATGGAACAACTTTGGGGTTCATGAAGTTGGATGCACAAGCAGTATTCCCGCTTAGTACAAGTGAATGCTAGAAAAAGATTGGGAAGCGACTAGCTAGAGAGCGACAACAGTCATGAACATGCATTAAAATTAATCAACACCGAATGCAAGCATGAGTAGGATATAATGCACCATGAACATAAATATCGTAGAGGCTATGTTGATTTTGTTTCAACAACATGCGTGAACATGTGCCAAGTCAAGCCACTCGAATCATTCAAAAGAGGATACCACCCTGTCATACCACATCACAACCATTTTAATAGCATGTTGGCACGCAAGGTAAACCATTATAAACTCCTAGCTAATTAAGCATGGCATAAGCAACTACAATATCTAATTGTCGTTGCAAATATGTTTCTTTCATAATAGGTGGAATTAGGAATGATGAACTAATCATATTTACAAAAACAAGAGAGGTTGAGTTCATACCAGCTTTTCTTATCTCAATCAGTTCATCATATAATCATCATTATTGCCTTTCACTTGCACGATCGAACTATGTGGATAATAATAATAATGTATGTGCATTGGACTAAGCTGGAATCTACAAGCATTCAATTCAAGAGAGAAGACAAGGTAATATGGGCTCTTTGTTAGATCAACAATAATGCATATGAGAGCCACTCAACATTTTCATTATGGTCTTCTCCTCTCGACCCCCAAAGAAAAGAAACAAAATTATTTACACGGGAAAGCTCCCAACAAGCAAAAGAAGAACGAGAAATCTTTTTGGGTTTTATTTTTCATTACTACTACTACAAGCTTGGAAAGTAAACTAGCTAAAAGCTACAACTAATTTCTTTGGTTTTTCTTAAGGTTTATTAAACACACAAGAAGAAAGCTTAAAAAGAAAATAAACTAGCATGGATGTTACCATGAAAAAGTATGAGCACCGACAACTGGCATGAGTGTGTGAACATGAATGTAATGTCGGTGAGAAATACGTACTCCCCCAAGCTTAGGCTTTTGGCCTAAGTTGGTCTATGCCCAAGGATCAAAGTAGCCCTCTCCGGCATAAGGGGGAGTGTCGGTGTCAAAACAGGAGGACCTCGGGTAGGGGGTTGTGACGCCCCCGATTCAATCATACACTAATCATGCACGCAAATGTGTACGATCAAGATCAGGGACTCACGGGAAGATATCACAACACAACTCTAAAACATAAATAAGTCATACAAGCATCATAATACAAGCCAGGGGCCTCGAGGGCTCGAATACAAGTGCTCGATCATAGACGAGTCAGCGGAAGCAACAATATCTGAGTACAGACATAAGTTAAACAAGCTTGCCTTAAGAAGGCTAGCACAAACTGGGATATAGATCGAAAGAGGCGCAAGCCTCCTGCTTGGGATCCTCCTAAACTACTCCTGGTCGTCGTCAGCGGCCTGCACGTAGTAGTAGGCACCTCCAGCGTAGTAGTCGTCGTCGACGGTGGCGTCTGGCTCCTGGACTCCAGCATCTGGTTGCGACAACCAGAAAGAAAGGAAAGGGGGAAAAAGGGGGGAGAAAGCAACCATGAGTACTCATCCAAAGTACTCGCAAGCAAGGAACTACACTACATATGCATGGGTATATGTGTAAGGAGGCCATATCGGTGGACTGAACTGCAGAATGCCAGAATAAGAGGGGGATAGCTAGTCCTATCGAAGACTACGCTTCTGGCAGCCTCCGTCTTGCAGCATGTAGAAGAGAGTAGATTGAAGTCCTCCAAGTAGTATCTCCAAGTAGCATCTCCAAGTAGCATCACCAGTAGCATCGCATAGCATAATCCTACCCGGCGATCCTCCCCTCGTCGCCATGTGGAAAAGCGATCACCGGGTTGTCTGTGGAACTTGGAAGGGTGTGTTTTATTAAGTATCCGGTTCTAGTTGTCATAAGGTCAAGGTTCAACTCCAAGTCGTCCTGTTACCGAAGATCACGGCTATTCGAATAGATTAACTTCCCTGTAGGGGTGCACCAACTTACCCAGCACGCTTGATCCCATTTGGCCGGACACACTTTCCTGGGTCATGCCCGGCCGCGGAAGATCAACACGTCGCAGCCCCACCTAGGCACAACAGAGAGGCCAGCACGCCGGTCTAAACCTAAGCGCACAGGGGTCTGGGCCCATCGCCCGTAGCACACCTGCACGTTGCGTACGCGGCCGAAAGCGGAACTAGCCCCCTTAATACAAGAGCAGGCTTACGTTCCAATCCGGCGCGCGCCACTCAGTCGCTGGCGTCACGAAGTGCTTCGGCTGATACCACGACGTCGGGATACCCATAACTACTCCCGCGTAGATGGTTAGTGCGTATAAGCTCGTAGCCAACTCAGATCAAATACCAAGATCTCGTTAAGCGTGTTAAGTATCCGCGAATGCCGACCAGGGCCAGGCCCACCTGTCTCCTAGGTGGTCTCAACCTGCCCTGTCGCTCCGCCACAAAGTAATAGTTGGGGGCCGTCGGGAACCCAGGCCCACCTCTACCGGGATGGAGCCACCTGCCCCTTCAGCCCCCATCTCCGAACAGTATCACAGGTAATGTAACTGTGTAAAGTATATAGTATATGCCCGTGATCACCTCCCGAAGTGATCACAGCCCAGTAGTATAGCATGGCTGACGGACAAGAGTGTAGGGCCACTGATGGAACACTAGCATCCTATACTAAGCAGTAGGATAGCAGGTAAAGGTAACAACAGTAGTAGCAAGGACAGGCTATGCAGCAGTATAGGATTAACTGAAAGCAGTAACATGCTACACTACTCTAATGCAAGCAGTATAGAGAAGAGTAGGCGATATCTGATGATCAAAGGGGGGGCTTGCCTGGTTGCTCTGGCAAGGGAGAGGAGTCGTCAACTCCGTAATCGAACTGGTCAGCAGCAGCGTCGGTCTCGTAGTCTACCGGAGAGAAGAGGGGGAAGAAACAATGAATACCATGTAAACAGATGCATTTCGATGCATGACATGACAAGTAACGATGCTAGGCGTGCCCTAATGTGGTATGAGGTGATGCCGGTTAAGGGGGGAAACATCCGGGAAAATATCCCCGGTGTTTCGTGTTTTCGAGTAGAGGAGCCGGAGGGGGAAAGTTGCGAGTTCGATAGGTTAGGGGTGTGAGGCGGACGAACGGACTGCGTATCCGGATTTGTCTCGTCGTTCTGAGCAACTTTCATGTAGAAAACATTTCCATCTGAGCTACGCTTTATTTTCTATGTTTTTCTAAAGTTTTAATCATTTTTTGAATTTATTTAATTATTTAATTCTAACATTATCTAGAATAGTGTTTGCTAATGTCATCATGGTGTCAACATGGCGTCAGCAGTCAACAGGGCGTTGACTGGGTCAATCTGATGTGTGGGACCCACTTGTCATACTCTATTTAGTTTAATTAGGATTTAGCTAATCTAATTATTGTTTAATTGAACTCACTAGTTAATTAGATTAACTAATTAGAATTAATTAACTTAAATAATTCACTAATTAATTAATTAATTAATTATTAATTTTATTAATTCATTTTATTTTATTTCCTTTTTCTTTTTATAAAAACGTTCTGGGATGGGGCCCGTTTGCCATAGGCCCATAGGGCCTTAGCGGGCACCAGGCTTGCGGTTACGGGTGCAGGGGCGTGCTGGGCGATGGGCGCCAGCCTGCCCGACAGGGAGCTCGCCCAGACTAACCGCGGGGCGAGGCTAGCGGGGCGTCGAAGGCAAAGGGCGCGGCCGGTGGCGGGGACCGGACCGGCGAGTGGGAGGCACGGGGAAGCAAGGGGCTTTGGCGGCGGCCGTGGCCGTTGACGGCGAGCGCAGGGCGCAGCCAGGAGGCGGGGGAGGGCGCCGGGCGTGGCCAGGCAGCGAAGGATCTGCAGAGCGAGGCCGGCGGGGGAGTAGGCGGCGCATGTGTGGCAGGGCGCGCGAGGGAGACCCCACCGCGGGCGTGACGAACGCGCGGGGTGGCGCAGACGGCACGGGGAGTCGTGGATGGGCGCGTGCGCGCATAGGGTGCGGTCACGGCGAATAACAGGAAGAGGCGAGCGGCCTTAGGCGGGTGAGCGCGGCCAGGGGCACGCAAGGCGTCCAGGGCGCGAGCGGGATGCGCGCACAGGGAGGAGAGGGAGTACAGGAGGGGGTTCCTCACATGGGAGTTGCAGGGGGATGGCAGTGGGCTCGATGTCAGCCAACGAGGAGGAGATGGAGAGGCAAGGGGGCGAAGGAGCACGTCGATGGCGGTGGCTCCGGCGAGTTGGCCTTGGGGGCGGCGAGCACGATGCGGATGAGGTGGTGTCGGGGCGTCGCGGTGACCTCCTCCTCCGATCC
>NC_041390.1:406210629-406232532 GCF_002162155.2 Triticum dicoccoides | reverse complement strand
TGGGAGGGTTCGGGGTACGGGTGAGTGGATAAGGGGAGTGGGGGAGTGGGGGGCGGCCTGGGCCGGTTTGGGTCGGCCTGGCAAACAACTGGGCCGACTGGCCCAGGTGGGGGGGGAGGTTCTCTTCTCTTCTGTTTTGTTTTGTTTTTACTTTTTATTTACTTTACTTTTTCTGTTTTAGTTTTGTTTCCTATTATTTTAGTTTTAGTAAAATATACACTTAGTATCTAAATTAGTATTTCAACTTAGTCCATAGTCACAAGAAGTCTAGTCCTCAAATAATTTAGTTTGACATTTTATTTATTACAGAAGGTATTTAAATAATTGTTTTTGCTGTTGTTTTATTCATCTTATAGTATTTAAATATTTTATAAAGGTGTGGCTTCTCCACCATAATTACCTATACAATATTTGGTTCACTCCGAACATTTTAGTTTTCATATTTGAAAACTTTTATTTTTTTGATTGATTTTGAATTTGATTTCGAATCGGTTTCGATCTAACGCGAGGTTAGCAACAGTAACCGAGGTGACATGGCATCGTTAACGCGGGATTACTGTAGCTTAATTACCCGGGCATCACAGGGGTCCGGAACTGTGCGTGTAGGCGGATGGTAACAGGAGGCAGGGGACACGAAGTTTTACCCAGCTTTGGGCCCTCTTGATGGAGGTAAAACCCTACGTCCTGCTTGACTAATATTGATGATATGGGTAGTACAATAGTAGATCTACCACGAGATCAGAGAGGCTAAACCCTAGAAGCTAGCCTATGGTATGATTGTATGTTTCCCTACGGACTAAAACCCTCTGGTTTATATAGAAACCGGAGAGGGCTAGGGTTACACAAGGTCGGTTACAAAGGAGGAGATATACATATCCGTATTGCCTAGCTTGCCTTCCACACCAA
Organism: Triticum dicoccoides; assembly: GCF_002162155.2. NCBI lineage: Eukaryota > Viridiplantae > Streptophyta > Magnoliopsida > Poales > Poaceae > Triticum > Triticum dicoccoides. The sequence goes on along the minus strand of NC_041390.1, from coordinate 406,231,626 downwards.
GTAGAGTCCCATCCAGACACGAGACGAAGTCTTTAATCTTGTATCTTCATAGTCCGGCCAAAAGATATAGTCCCGCTGTCCGGAGACCCCCTAATCCAGGACTCCCTCAGTAGCCCCTGAACTAGGCTTCAATGACGATGAGTCTGGCGCGCAGTATTGTCTTCGGCATTGCAAGGCGGGTTCCTCCTCCGAATACATCACGGAAGAATTTGAATACAAGGATAGTGTCCAACCCTGCAAAATAAGTTTCCACATACCACCGTAGAGAGAATAACATTTCCACAAATCTAATCTGCTGACACATTTTGGCAACACGACATTATGCCATTGCCCGGTAATTATTCGAACCGTTTTTCTTCAACCAGCTCCACACATAATGCAGGGCAGTTGTTTGACACGTCTTGTCAAAGCAGAGATCGTGTTCCCCTAATTACGGGATTCCCATCAATACGGTCGTGGGTAACCCAACCATATCTAGGACTCCTAGATTATAGGCAAGTCCCAAACGGCTACGGAGAGGACGCTTGATATTCACCCTCTTTATAAAGGGACAAGGCTTTTACTCTTTCCCTCCCGTGCTCAATCGAATCCTTCCCCCGCCTCGAGTTCTAACACCCAAAGCCCAGGTCAGGTGCTCCGACCCTTCAATCATGTCCGGATCTAGCCTTCAAGGCCGGTGGATGCCCTCCTCCATTACAGAAGAAGATATCAAGAAGTTGAGGGAGGCCAGATACCTGACCGCCGAGGTTTCGCATCGGCTGCCTGCCCGAGGGCAGGTCGTCCCTACTCCTGAACCCAACGAAGACGTCATGTTCATCTCCCACTTCCTCCGAGGTCTAGGCCTCACTCTGGATCCCTTCGTTAGGGGGATGATGTTTTATTATGGGCTAGATTTCCACGATCTAGCCCCGGACTCCTTTCTCCACATCTCATCATTTATTGTTGTATGTGAGGCCTTCCTCCACATTACCCCTCACTTCGGCCTATGGCTCAAGACCTTTGACGTGAAGCCGAAGATGGTCGAGGGGCAGCATGTAGCGTGCGGAGGCGCATTAATAAGCAAGATCGCTGAAGCTCCATGGCCAAAGGGTTCTATTCCAGAGGTGTCCGGATTATGGCAATGGGAGTGGTTTTACATCACAGCTCCCAGAAGTGCCAAGTGGGCGGCTGCCCCTGCTTTCCGCTCAGGCCCTCCACCACAACTGATGTCATGGATTAGCAGAGGGCTGAGCTGGGGTCCCTCCAAGGATGTGCCTGTACTGCAAAGCCGCATTCAAAATCTCTTCGAAGGAGATTTTAGTTTGATTATGGTAATGCAATTCATGCTGGTTCGACGAATCCAACCATGCAAACGCCGGCCTCTTCGCATGTGGGAGTTCAACCTAGAAGGACCGCGCGCTATTCAGAAGTTCCTTGGCCTGACGCACGATGAGATGTATAGATCATTCTTCGGACCCCAGATAGAGTGTCCGGATACTACCGAGGACGTGGCCTGAGCAGCAACCGCACCGCCGACCAAGTAAGTTATCCTCTAGCCGAACACACCATCTTTTATTTATCATGACGTTATTTTGAGAAATCTCTCTTTGACCAGGACTGGATAACAAAGGCGAAGATGATTCGGTGTTCGGCCCGCCTTCCTGAGGGTTTGGAAAATCCGGTACTGGAAAAGGTGCTCGATCTAGCACCTTGCCCGGAGCCCTCAAAGGAAGACAAAGGGGGGAATAATGAGGGCGAAAGCGGGCCTCCACTGCTACCTACTCTGACCGAGGGAACGAGCGCCTCCGTGAGGGAGGATAACCGACGGGAGGAATCTGTCATTCTCTCACCCCTGGGAAGGAAGAGAGCTACCTCTGAAGATCCGGAAACCAAGGTTTCCGAGCGGGAGAAGAAATCTCCACCAGAGGGTCCTGCCTTGGAGGGTGCTCTTGCCGCACAAAGTCCGCGCGGGGATCAGCCCTCTAACGAGCCGTAAGTAATTAAAAAAGTACTTTAATAGTGAAGATATATTACCTTACCTATGAGGAAAATAACCGAAGTATTTATCTTGCAGTTCGGATCTTAGCCCTTCTCACCAGAGCTCGTCTTCGGGGGATCTTCTTCCGGAGATGATGGAGGGCGAACTGCCTCCCTCGGACGCCTCCGCTCAAGAAGCGGGTGACCTTGAAGTGTCGTCACGGAGGGCCTCTCCGGATCCGGTGAGGCTAGAAGATAATCCTATAGTACCCCGTAGTCCCCAGCGTTCGGCTCTCGAAGAGAGCAAACAGAAGAGTCCGGCACCGTATGGTATGCGGTCGGACGTACTGAGAGAGCTGTTGGAGCGAGCGGCCATCTCAGAAGAACACCGTACATTGATGGGTACGGTGATGGAAAGGATGTCGTCCGCCGAAAGCGGGTTGCATGATGCCTTTATGAGTCTACTGACGGGCTTTGAGGTATGTAAAATGATGTACATTTGTGATGGTACCGCACATTCTTAGGTGTGCCCTATGTAGATAGTAGCCCCTGAGACTCTAGTTGTCGCCGAGAATGGCGTCAAAGAGAGGATCGTAGTACCAGGCAATAACCATACCGCTTTAATGTGCAGGTAGTGGGAGCTCCGGTGGCTAGCCGGACTCATGAGTTTGCCGAACTGAAGCGGCAACTGGATGCGGCGGATGCCGACATCGAGCTTGTTAACAAGAGGCTTGACGAGGCACAGGGTAAGTGGTATTTTTTGGTGAATGCCACATAGTAAGAGCAGCATGATGCCAATATCTTTAATATGTTGTGACTGCAGATGGAGCTGCCACCGTGGAAACCCTGCGGGCGGAACTTGCCCGAGCCAAAGAACAAGCAAGGATTAGTAATGCGGCTGCTTTGAAGGCGGCCCAAGAGTTGAAAGCCGAGAAGGCCGCGCATTGCGAGAGCAAAGAGAAGATGGCCAAGATGGACGTAAAGTTAAAATACACTGCCGACCGTTGCCACTTCCTTGAAAAAGAAAACCGAGCGAAGGCAACAGACCTTGAAGAGGCCGCGATGGCGAACAAAGATACCCGCTCTGCTATGAGAGCGAAGAAGGAGGAGCTGCGTGAAGCCGGGGATATTGCGGCTGGGAAGCCCTTTATGCTGCAAAGGAAGTTCGGAGATCCGCGGTATGTCCCTCTGGATCGGCTGTGGAGTTCGGCAAACACATATATGGACTTGGCGGCGAGCGCTATCGATGCGGCCAAATTCTTCCGAGATCAAACAGATCGTGAAGTGGACAAGTTGTTCTGGTCGCAATTTAACATTCCAGAGCGTCCGCTTCCATTGACTGATCAGCTAGCTGAATGGGCCGAACTCAATAGGTTGTCCGGAGTCGCCATGAGGTCTGTCGTGGATCAGTTGTGGCCGGAAAAGCCAAAGCCGAACAACTATTTCAGCTTAGTGCAGCAGTTCCTTGGTGTGGTGCTGCGCATCAATGCGATGAAGAGGTCGGCGTGCATAGAAGGCTCGCGGATGGCCCTTGACCGTGTTAAAGCATACTGGGCGGAGATGGATGCTACCACTATTGCGGCGCAGGGTTCGGCCATAGGACGAGTGGCTGCCGAGCACTATTTCGAAGAGGTTCTCAAGGGTGCTCGTTTGATAGAGGCCCAGTGCTCAAAGAATATTATGTTTGAGTAACATCTGTTCCCATTGTAAACACAATGTTTTTATGAAATTTATTAAGGCTGTGTTTATACTTTTGCCTGAAAGTAATATGATGCCCTCTGTGCGGCCGTTTATGTATACATGTGTATAACCTAAAAGATTGCAGTCGTCGGCTTCAGCCCCATGCATATAATGCAGAGGTGTTCGTAAAAGAAGCGTGTTCACACTTAACCCAACGTCTTGGTCCTATTAAGGAGGTGATGGCGCAGCGAATGAGGCAACCGTACTATAATGCTTTAACACTTTCACTTAGCCATAGGAGTTTGATGGTGGGGCTACTATATAGCCCCTGGTGGCTCCGCACTCTCCCGAATTCGGGGTGCGTACATGCCTGGCCGGGAAACGGCCCTTCTTTAAGACGGAGGAATTCTAACATTCCGATAGGTCATCGAGTGGTTGACCAGTCTCACGCTATAGCATGACAGTCAGTTTTCGGCTTTCTCTACTGAGGTGCTCATCCGGATGACCCAGGGCACAATCGCAGTAGTTCTCCTAGTGCTACCTTAGCCGATAGAGCGGAACGTAAGGTACCAAAACATAGGAGCCGGGAAAACCCAACATTTGACCAAAGACATGATTCGGAGCTGATGCATATAGGGCCAAACTCGCGACGCCGAACACTCCCTAAGGTATTCGGTCTTTATGGTATGAACCGGGCCTAATCAGTGCCCATTGTAAGAAGCCCCTAGTGTTCAGGTACGTGCGTTATTCTGACATGGCCACATGCCAAGACGCCAGCATCCTTCTCAATTGTAATGAGAATCTGAGGGATGTGTATCAACAAGAGACAGTAAAAAAGGTTGACGCAGGGTCTTAATCTAAAAAGAATCCTTGGAACGGGTCCCTGCTGCACGTCTGCGCCTGTGTCTCCGTTGTGCCGTATCCTGGACGGGTGTAGCACAGTGGTCATCTGTAAAAGAGAGGAACTTAGGTGAAAAGTTGTCGTGCAAAAAGGTAGGTTTTTTGAAATAACCATGTATAATTCAAGATGAGTAAAAATTGCCACTTGTCTGCGTGCGTTGAGCCCCTTGTATTTGTGACAGGGGTGTGCCCATCAAACTTGTACGAATTACACACAGCTACGCGGGACTCGTCTAACCGTGTCCGTGGTCTTAACGACCTATCGAATACTTTAGTTGGTGAGGCTGTTTTAGTGTGCGGCTGCCTGGGCAGCCGCATTCTCTTCGGCGCACATGGATCGCTCCATATTTCCATTTACTATAATGATGCCACATGGACCGGGCATCTTAAGCGTGAGGGAAGCGTAGTGCGGTATTGCGTTAAAGCAAGCGAAAGCTTCGTGTCCAAGTAGTGCTTGATAGCCACTTTGGAATGGAGCAATGTGGAAGGTTAAATTTTGGCTACCGAAGTTATCGGGGAAGCCAAATATAACTTCTAGTAGCAGGGAGCCCGTGCAGTGAGCCCCTGGGCCTGGCGTTACTCCTTTAAAGGTGGTATTGTTGTGGCAAATTTTCGTTGGGTCTATCCCCATTTTGCGGATTGTGTCCTGATATATCAGGTTTAGACTGCTGCCAACGTACATGAGGACTCGTGTGAAATGATATCCGTCAATTATTGGGTCTAATACCAAGGCAGCCCCTCCTGCATGCCGGATATTTGATGAGTAATCCCGATGGTCGAAAGTGATCGGTTGAGCCGACCAGTGGCAGGACTCCGCAGTGATAGGCCCTTGGGCATATTACTCTGGGAGTGCCGCTTTATTTCTCCCCTTGATCACATGTAACACGTTTACTGTTTTGACTTCTGGTGGAAATTTCTTTTGTTCCCCAGTGTCTTGCTTGAGAGGCTCATCCTCGTCCTCGCTTGGTGTATCCTCCCCCTTGTGTACGACGTTCAGTTTGCCGGACTGCTTGAAGACCCAACATTCTCTATGGGTATGATTAGCGGGTTTACCAGGGGTGCTATGGATCTGACATGTTTGGTCCAGAATTTTGTTCAGGCTGGATAGTTCATCTCTAGCGACTTTAGGGGGCGGCTTTTGCTGACCTGGCCGAGAGCTTCTAAATCCAGCGTTTACTCCCGTGCTCTTCGGGCTGTCTTCTTTATTCCGGCGCTTATGATTTTTGCTGCGTCGTGATTTCCCGTTTTCATCTCTAACTTCGGATGTACTTGGGTTGCTGGTGCTACATCTAGCTAGCCAGTTGTCCTCACCCACGCAAAAGCAGGTCATGAGGCTTGTTAATGCTGCCATTGTTCTCGGCTTTTCTTGGCCGAGGTGTCTGGCAAGCCATTCATCGCGTAAGCTATGCTTAAAAGCTGCAAAGGCTTCGGCGTCCGGACAGTCGACTATTTGGTTCTTTTTAGTAAGAAACCTGTTCCAAAGCTTTCGGGCTGACTCTCCGGGCTGTTGAGTTATATGACTCAAATCATCCGCCTCTGGAGGTCGGACATAAGTCCCTTGAAAATTTGCCCGAAAAGCATCTTCGAGCTCTTCCCAGCTTCCAATGGAGTTTTTGGGGAGGCTTTTAAGCCAGTGCCGAGCTGGCCCTTTGAGCTTGAGGGGTAAGTACTTGATGGCGTGGAGATCATCTCCTCGAGCCATATGGATATGGAGGATATAGTCCTCAATCCAGACCCCAGGGTCTGTTGTTCCGTCGTATGCCTCTATGTTTACGGGTTTGAATCCCTCTGGAAATTCATGGTCCAGCACCTCATCGGTGAAACATAGGGGGTGTGCGGCACCCCTGTATCTAGGTTTACCATGTTGTTCGGATGTTTGTTGTGTTGCATCGTATGCTAGAGCACGCTTGCGTGGTCCATAGATGGATCTGGTTGCGCCGTCCTTTTGAGGCGAGCCCTCGCGTGGATCGTGTATTGGCTTATGTGCGGCGTTGTTTGCCGCTCTATGTTGGCCGTGAGATTGTCTATCCGGCCAGGGGGCCGTTTTAATTTTTGGTTGCGGGGGATCTAAGGCGTCCTCATCGAATTCAGGTAGCAACTTCCGCTTCGAGTAGCTCTTGGTGGGGCAATTACCGCCGTACTTCGCTGCTGTATTGAGTACTTTACTCCATCTAATTTTAAGTGTGTCTTGCGCAGCCTTGAGCCTTTGCTTCTGCTTTTTAGACTCCTCGCGGTGGCAACGAGCCTTTGACGGGTATTCTGTTGCTCCGGGTGTCTGTCCGGTGTGATGTCATCCGGACTGTTATCTTTGACAAAATCGGGTTGTTCGGTTTGATTCTCCATGTTGCCGTGGTCCGGCGATGGTTCACCCTGCTCTAATGCTGGGTCTGTATGATCGTTGTTTCTGCCGAGGCGGGATTTGGAGCGGCACTTACGCTGCCGCTTTGACTGCTTCTCGAGGGGACAACCCTTCATTGCATCCTTCTGTTCCTCGTGGTCGTTTTCTTTTGGTGTGTCCACCATGTATACGTCATGTGATGAAGTGGGCGTCCGGTGACCTGTGGGCAGTGGTTCCTGTTTGTCTCCTGCATCGTTGTCCATACCGTCGATGTCTTCGGAGCCGAAGTCGACCATGTCGGTTAGGTCATCGACAGTGGCTACTAAGTGGGTGGTGGGTGGGCGGTCAATTTTGATGCCATCCGCATCCCAATCCTGCCGGACATAGTTCGGCCAGGATTCTCCTGACAAGGAGAGAGACCTTAATGAGTTCAGTATGTCGCCAAGGGGCGCGTGCTGAAAAATATCCGCGGAGGTAAACTCCATGATCGGCGCCCAATTGGATTCGCTAGGAACGGGCGCAGGCGGTTCGGAGTCCGCGGCCGGAGAGAGATCCGGCAGTTTGTCAACACGGCTCTCGTGCAGAGTAAGGTCGATGTTCGGCTCGATCACCGATGGGGGTAAGGCCTCTGTGGCGGGGTCCATCCACCCGTCCATGGACGACGCAACTGGCTCCGAATTGAGGGTCGGAGTGGCTGCCGGTGTGATCTCCTAAACACTGTCGGATGGTAGAGCTAAATCGTACCCATCACGACCGCATGACGCACAAGGCAGAGGCTCGAATCCATCGAAGATCAAGTCTCCGCAGATATTGGCCATGTAGCTTAAACTTCCAAACCTGACCTGATGGCCAGGGGCGTAGCTTTGAATCTGCTCCAGATGGCCAAGCGAATTGGACCGCAGTGCAAAGCCGCCGAATACAAAAATCTGTCCGGGGAGAAAAGTCTCACCCTGGACTGCATCGCTAACGATGATACAAGGAGCCATCAAGCCTAACGGCGAAGACACAGAGGAACTCTCAATGAAAGCACCAATGTAGGTGTCCAAACCGGCGGATCTCGGGTAGGGGGTCCCGAACTGAGCGTCTAGGCGGATGGTAACAGGAGGCAGGGGACACGAAGTTTTACCCAGGTTCGGGCCCTCTTGATGGAGGTAAAACCCTATGTCCTGCTTGATTAATATTGATGATGGGTAGTACAAGAGTAGATCTACCATGAGATCAGAGAGGCTAAACCCTAGAAGCTAGCCTTTGGTATGATTGTATGTTGTCCTACGGACTAAAACCCTCTGGTTTATATAGACACCAGAGAGGGCTAGGGTTACACAAGGTCGGTTACAAAGGAGGAGATATACATATCCGTATTGCCTAGCTTGCCTTCCACGCCAAGTAGAGTCCCATCCGGACACGAGACGAAGTCTTTAATCTTGTATCTTCATAGTCCGGCCAAAAGATATTGTCCGGCTGTCCGGAGACCCCCTAATCCAGGACTCCCTCAGGGAGTGTCCTCTTGGTGCCATTGGTTGGTAATCTCCTCCAGATTCCACTGATAAACTAACTGTCGATAAGGGTCCTGGGGTGCTTCCAGCTCAGGCTCTAGAGCTATTGTCACACTCCAGTATGCATAAACGTCCTCCGATAAAACAAGGTACTTGCCTGAAAATATGTTAAACAAAGAGGGAGCAGGCAAGGTAATAGTCTCAAAGTTATTATGACAAAAATCAGTCTGTAGTTAAGCAACTTCTTCTTTCTCATAATCTAGAAAAATATTAGGCAGGAACTTTTCCTCTTTCTCATAATGTCTGATGGGTATGTTAAAGTGTGCAGCTAGGCGCGAAGCAAAGATGCCTCCAAGGACAGGGCCCTTAGTATGGTTCAGGTTTAACCGCTTAGCAATAATAGCGGCTAAACTGAAGGTAGTATCTTGAGACAGGGCATGGCGTGAAATAACAATATCAGCAGCACTAAGGTTCCCATAGTTCTCGTGACCAATTAAGCATCTACTAACAAATATTCAAAAGTAACGTAGAATAGGAAAATGTATGCTAGTGATTCTTGCATCGGAAACTTTCCTTGTTTCCCCTATAGCAATCATATCAATAAATCCCTCCACATCATCACGATGTGGTTCCTCTATGCTTCCCTCAAAAGGTATCAAACAAACCCGACAAAAATCACGAAGTGACATCTCCTTATGCTCATCATATAAATAAAATTCCACCAAAGGTGCTGAGCTCCTAGCATGGAAATGAAAGTTTGGCACAAAGATATTGGTGAGTAAGAGATACTGTTCACGTTGGTCGTGGAGGAAGGTGGTGAAGCCTGCATTCTTAGCCAAATAATAAAAATCTTCATGAATCCCGGCTTCTCTCAAGAAATCATCACAAGGCCATTCACATGGCCGAACCTCCGTAGTACGAGGGAGATTATACTTGGGCTTCTTGTTCTCTTCACTTTGTTTATCCTTCGAGCTTTGGCTCGATGAGCCCCTCAAAAATCTCTTCATATTTTTCTGAAATTTTCTGAAATTTTTAGCAACTCAAAATGAAAGTGAACCAAACTCAACAAAATTGATAGCAACTACTCCAACAAGTGCCTAGAGGCCATATCATGCAGTAAAACTACTTTCGACCACATAAATTTGACATGCAAGCTCAAGAACAGGGTCACCTAAGCATCAAAAAGTTGCAATGAATAAAGCACTAGAACAGAAACTAATTGAACCATTGGAGGAGTCACATACCAAAGAACAATCTCCCAAAGCAGTTTTGTGAATGGAGCTTTGAGCTAGGAGATCGAAAATGGCAGCAAGATGAGCTAGAACTCGTGCTTGAGCTGGTTGGTGATTTTTTTGGGAGGAAGAAGGAGTGTGTGGTGGCTGGAATAAGTGGAGGGGGCCACTAGGGGCCCACGAGGCAGGGGGCGCGTCCAGGGGGGTAGGGCGCGCCCTGGACCCTCGTGGCCAGGTGCTAGCTCCCCCTGGTGTGTTCTTAGTGCCAGATATTCTCTAATATTTTAGAAAAAATCATATTCAAATTTCAGGGCATTTGGAGAACTTTTATTTTTTGGGTATTTTTTATTGCATGGATAATTTAGAAAACTGACAGAAATTACTATTTTTGCTTTATTTAATATAAATAACAGAAAGTAAAAAGAGGGTACAGAGAGTGTGTTTTCTAAATTCATCCATCTCATGCTCATCAAAAGGAATCCACTAACAAGGTTGACCAGGTCTTGTTAACAAACTCATTTCGAATAACATGAAACCGGAGAATTTTCAAATAACACTAGGTTACCTTAACGGGGATATGCATGTTCCCAACAATAAGAATATCATATTTCTTCTTGACAGTAGGAAGAGGGAATTCAAAACCTCCAATAGTGATTGTTGAATTTTTTCCAACAGAATTGATACTCTGGACTTGAGGTTGTTTCCTCGGAAAGTGTACCATATGCTCATTATCATTAACATGAAAAGTGACATTGCCTTTGGTGCAATCAATAACAGCCCCTGCAGTATTCAAAAAGGGTCTTCCAAGAATAATAGACATACTATCGTCCTCGGGAATATCAAGAATAACTAAGTCCGTTAAAATAGTAACGTTTGCAACCACAACAGGCACATCCTCACAAATACCGACAGGTATAGCAGTTGATTTGTCAGCCATTTGCAAAGATATTTTAGTAGGTGTCAACTTATTCAAATCAAGTTTACGATATAAAGAGAGAGGCGTCACACTAACACCGGCTCCAAGATCACATAAAGCAGTTTTAACATCGTTTCTTTTAATGGAGCATGGTATTGTCAGCGTTCTGGGGACGGGGGTCCCCAGACTTGCCTGTCTGCGGCCCACGGCATGGCTGAGCTAGCTGGCCCATACAGCCCATCTTCATCGACAAGGCATTCAAGACCCTCACGAGGGGCCAAGCCTCGCGAGGCGGACGACGTAAGACCTCCTTAGGAGCGGCCTCGCCAGGCAGGCTCATGAGGGGCGGAGAGATCAAGGCAAGGCAACCCTCGCGAGGTCCTCGTGACATGAGCCATGACGATCGAGACCAGGTGGGCGCCAGCGCGCGTAGTGTCCTTGCTTCCTCTTTGGTGCCAAGGGGGCAAGCGCAGGCGCGGATTACCAAGGCATCAAGCAAAGGTTTCCATATTAGTGCAACGAGACCAAGACCAGAAGCACGACAAGATGGAGGTCACCATGGAGCCCAGGACGGCGTCACCACGAGAGCCTTTGGCAGGCGAAGACCACTTTTATCAGGATAAGTTGTACTAGTTGTCCCCTTTCGAATTGGCCGTTGTTGGCTCCCTTCCCGCTCAACATTTGGGGAGAGGATCAAGGCCTATATAAGTAGAACTAGCCACCACAGTAGAGAGAGGATCGACCTCATCACAAACCGAGAGGTATCTCACCCACACAAGTTCCCCAGGCACAAGAACACCTCAACCTTAGGAGGTTGTTCTTCCCCTTGTACTATTCATCATCAGCCCAAGAGGTAATCCACCACCACCACACTGGAGTAGGGTATTACACCACAACGGTGGCCCGAACCAGTATAAATCTTGTGTGTTTCTGTGTTGTGAGTTCGTCGAGTTCGTCCGCGATATCTTAGAGGGCTAGGGCGCGAATCGATAGGGAGAAAACCTCTCCACGCACCACAATGTTCGAACCTTGAGGGTTTGCCAGAACCCGTGATCCGACAGGTATAGTTGGTAGTCATGGATCTCCAAGTTTCTTTGGTATTCCACCCTTAAAAGTGTAATTAGCAAGCATGGTGGAAATTTCAGCTTCCGGTATCTTTCTCTTCTTTGTAACAATTTCCTTCATATACTTAGCATAAGGATTCATTTTAAGCATATCAGTCAAGTGCATACGCAAAAAGATAGGTCTAATCATTTCAGCAAAGCGCTCAAAATCCTCATCATCCTTTTTCTTAGATGGTTTAGGAGGAAAAGGCATGGGTTTCTGAACCCATGGTTCTCTTTCTTTACTGTGCTTCCTAGCAACAAAGTCTCGCTTATCATAACGTTGATTCTTTGATTGTGGGTTATCAAGATCAACAGCAGGTTCACTCTCTACATCATTATCATTGCTAGGATGAGCATCATTATGAACATCATCATTAACATTACCACTAGCACTACAAAAAAATACACTTTCGTGATGATACGTGTTTGTCACAGTAGGTCGCGTTTTTTGTCATGCATGTACATCCATGACAAATTTATGACAGAATCAAGATAGTCATACCTGTGTTGTCTTAGAAGTGTTCCATGACATTGCCAAAATTATCATCACCGAAGTGTCCACTTCCATGACGATAAATCGCGCATCACAGAAGTGCTTTCGTCAAGGGTGACCGACATGTGGCATCCACCGTAACGGATCGCCGTTAAGCTATCGGGTCGGGTTTTGTTTCCGATAACCCGTTAACAGCCCCGACCAATGGGGATTTTCCACGTGTAAAATCATCATTGGCTAGAGGAAACACGTGTCGGCTCATCGTTGTGACAGATGTCATCCGCTCACTGGACAAAAGGCGCCTATGATACGTCGACACATGGCACGACCCAATAGTGGCCCATTCCTATGAAAAGGCCGGCCTGTTTGACTTGGTCAAAAGCTAGCGGGCCAGCCCATGGAAAGCCTGTTAACGGCATGTTCGCATATAGCCCATTTATAGCCCGCTAACCCAAGGCCCGTTACGCCCTATCCGAATTAGGTCCAGTAGCGTCATCTGGGCCATCCAATATGATTCCAGCCCGTTTTCACTTCTGGCCCATGTATAGCCCATGACGTCTTTTGGCCCATATGAGGCCCTTTGTAACTCTTGGCCCATTAGCGGCCCGTGCTGAAACTGGCCCGTAATGAACAGTGTATTACTTTACACCCATTAACGGCCCGTGGTGAAACTGGCCAATAATGAATAGTGTATCACTTTATACCCATTAACGGCCCGTTATTCCGTTGGGCCGTTTCCAGCCCAAGTTAACTTTCAGCCTTCTGAGGGCCCATTTATTCTTGGGCTCATTTGCAGCATTCAGTTACTTACGGCCCGTTACTGTCATTTTCTGCTTGTGGGCCAAATTCAGCCCGTCGTTACAGTCGGCCCGTTTGTGGACCGTTAGTCTGTTGGGCCGTTTTCCTAGCATCACCAAATACGGCCTATTAACGACCCGTTATGGTCAACCCATAAAACATAGGATTTCCATTAAAGGCCCGTCTACGGCCCATTAAAGGCCCGTACAAGACCCATAAATGAGTCGGAGGCCCATGGAAGCTACGAGACATAGAAGGCCCATGGATCCTACGAGACGTAGAAGGCCCATGGATCCTACAAGACGTAGAAGGCCCATGGATCCGACGGCCTGTGAAGGGCCATGGTCGGGCGAGTTGGCCCCCGTTTGAACGATATAGTATATTCAAAGAATTATCCTACTCAATACTATCACCTCTTAAAAGCATACACTATACAACAAAGAGATCAAGGCATAGAAAGGTAGAATAATCCTACACTATACAATAAAGAAATTACAACCGATTATACCCACGGGGCATTATGGTTCGGCACAGGTGATAATAAAGCATACACAAACAGCAAATTACATACACTGGGCAAATACAACTCATACATCATGGACGCACATCAACTTAACTCCATTTGAACTATAATCTCTTCAGAAAATAGGATTGGCCGGATTCAGATAGAACTATAATCTCTCCAATTCCTTCATGGTTACCTTAGTGTCTTGTTTCATTTTTTTGACTCCTGCATCTAATACCTGCATGTCCAGTCTCAACTTGTTGATTATACATTGACAATCATGTACACGTTGTCTTGCCACCTCTAGTTGATGCTCGAGAACGTCAGCACATTCCAATTCCAATCCATAATCATTCGGTAAAGGCCATGCCACATTGCTCGCAGATCTTTGTGTTGATGTCACTTCATCCTGAAATGATTCTGTAAGTACACATGACTAGGGCAAAAATATAGTTACAACAGTGAAGCGAACAAGACACTATTTTGTACTCCCTCCGTTCCAAATTACTCATTGCGGAAATGAATGTATCTAGAACTAAAATACATCTAGATACATCCATACCTGCGACAAGTAATTTGGAACGGAGGGAGTACTACATGGCAAAGCATGACTAACAATAATGTTACACGTCACTTTCAAAAAAAATGTTACACATCATGAAGCATAAGCAGGTGATATTTAAAAAATTATAAAAAAGATAGTCTGTGAAGCCTGCATACAGAAATCCCTCTTAGCTCACTAGAGGAGCAAGATGTTGGGGCCCAATCGAAAACACATACAAGTTACAAATTTAGACAGCATGTTGCGTATAAGTAAGCAAGCAGTTGGCCATTCTGTGCCTCAATTAAAGTCTTAGGGATCATAATGAACAGCAGAGGGTTTCATACAAACATACTACAACAGGCAAAACTATGCAATCAAGAGCATAGTATAAACTAGATTGTGAGCCTCATGCAATAATAGTTGGTTAATAGACTTCAAAGCTTTAGGCACACTTCGGTAGAGTAATTATATGGTAAGGCCTTTAATTATGTCAACTAATAGTGATACAAGTACAGAACATCAGGCATGATTATTTGGTCTTCTCATTAACTGAGAACAAATAAAGAAATTGAAAAGAGAAAATTAACCATGCCTAAAACAAACAAGGAATTGAACTATTGAGTTGCATACAGTGACTTACCTTAGCAGGTTGAAGAGGCTCAGTGCAGCTCCTACTTCTCTTGCAAGGCTCCTTCCTAACATCTTGTACTTGGAAATCCTCAATCTTATCTTCATTCCACCCCCTCGGCAAGGTGACACAAACTAGTTACTCATCTCCTTGGAAGATAAATATACATACTTTCCAGTCTGTGAACACAAAAGAATGAGATTATAACAAAACAACACCACATAATGAAACATGCCGCATCTCTTGCACTTGCACACAATTAAATGAGCATTTACTATGTCTGCACTATGTAAAAACTAGGCATACCTTCGAACTGGAAATCCAGGTACTCTTGGAGAGCCTACTGTAGTGTACAACCAAACCTTTATGTCACCTATGAGTTAGACAAGGGCCCACTACAGCAGCCCTTAGTGTTTAAATTGTTGACAAGCTCTGCTAGAGTGTTAGGTCAAGAACAACAAGTAATCAAAATAAACAGTCCTAGTATGGCTGGCTGATGCAAACAAGCAATTGAACAGATGTGTGAGCAAATCTTACATATCAAGAAAAGAAGCAAAGAAGGAGGCTTAACGACCATCACTTGACTGACCAGATTTAAGGGGCATTTAAACATCATGTGCAACGTATGAACTAACATAAACATTGCATATTCCAGATTCTACAATAGAATGCACATGTATTAGGTTATGCCATGTATGATGATGCCTAAATGTACAGATAGCAAGCATGAGTGATTCATCATTGCACGCACAATTTAATTGCAGGTTAAGGGCCAGTTTGATTCTGCCTTTTCAGGCCATATTGTCAAAATAAGCCATAAAAGATGTAAAGAAGTCATTTTTGAGTTATGGGCTTGGGCTTAACTAATTTCGCTTTGGAGGGGGGGTGTTCCGGGTAGAACCTCACTAAAAATTGAACGGAAGGGGAATAGTGAAATGACTCTGTTGTCTGCCTATATTACACTCAAAATGCAACTGCTGACGCCCATGTCACACCTGACCCTCAAGTAAAAACAAACACGCAAGCATTCATTGCCCTGCCTTCTTGCATCTCCTCTCCCCTTTCCCTCGACCTCGATCCCCTTCCTGCAGCACTAGGGTTCCTCCAGCGAGCCGTCGCCACTGGTCCCATTTGGCCTGGTCCTCGATGATGCTATGTCCAGCTAGGCTACATGGCCGGTGGGTAGGGGCAAATCTCCCTGGTTGCTCCTCCCTCTGGCGTCACCCCTCATTCTCATGGTCTCCAGTAGCTGCTCGACTGTGGTTCATCCAACGCACTACTCTGGCGGGCGCTACACAACTATGGCTAATGCCACACTACGGCAGAAGGCACCTTATTCCCCCTCCCCTCCTCCCAGGCCATGGCCTTGAGGTGCTGTTGAAGGATGAGCTCATCCAACAAGGTGAGGATCTCCTCTGATTTTTTGCCAAATTTTCATTCTGGTCCACTATACGATGAATTGCTATGAGCTGCTTCTACTGCTGCTATATGATGCATTGCTATGAGCTGCTCCTGCTGTTGCTATATGATGAATTGCTATGAGCTGCTGCTGCAGTATGATGATTTGCTGCTGCTATATGATGAGTTGCTGCTGCTGCTATATGATGAATTGCTAGGAGCTGCTGCTGCTGCTGTTATATGATGAGTTGCTACAAGCTGCTCCTGCTGCTGTTGCTATATGATGAATTGGTATGAGCTGCTCCTGCTGCTGCTATATGATGAATTGCTATGAATTGCTCCTGCTGCTGCTATATGATGAATTGCTATGAGCTGCTGCTGGTATATGATGACTTGCAGACTGCTGCTGCTGTATGATGAGTTGCTATGAGCTGCTGCTGCTGCTATATGATGCTTTCAGGTGGTGCTGCTATACGATAATAACCAGCCAGTTGGACCATTGAATTTCAATAAATAATTGTTCTTCATTTAAGTGTAGGTCATGCGTTCTTCGTTTAAATTAGGCAATGGGATCTCTATGGAAAACATTGACCAAAGTAGATTGTGCCAAGTAGATGGTATCTTTGTATTTGCATTTTGAGCAAATAGTGATGGTCTGTTTTCCTATCATATTAATTACTGCACTGGGTTCAATTTGTGATGTTTGCAAGTCAAATTAATTTCCATATGGGCAGCAAAATGAAAAAAATATAATGCAATCTAGACATTCCACTGATCATACCAAAGATAAGCTGAAAACGCAATGAAAAGAATTGGTTGGCTTATTACATGGAGCTTATATTCATAGGTGCTTATTTTCTTAGGATAACTTGTAGTAACTGTCCCTAAGAAACTTGGCTAATAGAACTGGCATACAAATAACATGTCACGATGATTGCAATGGAGGAGTGACGTACCATAGCACACTGTATAGGCTCACCGCTGCCTCTCCTTTTTTTGCGATGTTCCATGAAATTGCCACATACATCTTGTACTTTTTCATTGTGTAACCCTATCTGCAAGTGGACACGGCTAATTTCAGACATCTCTACATGATACAACATTGCATATCCCTGGCGCATATTTAAACCACCAATTAACGATTGTGTGCGTACCATAAAATAGCCATGACTCTGTATGTTGGACTAGCAGGCACTCTAAGGGAGCCTAATGTAGTGCACTGGAATTCCTACATGGCACCTACGATTTTGTGTAATGTACTACCCCTGTTCCTAAATATATGTCTTTGTAGAGATTCCAGTCTAGACCACATACAGATGTATATAGATGCATTTTCGAGTGTAGATTCACTCATTTTGCTCCGTATGTAGCCTATAGTGGAATCTCTAGAAAGACTTATATTTAGGAACGGAGGTACGAGGTAGTATCATGTATGACATCTACATAACTAATTTAGCAGCCAGTAGTAGAAATCATTGTCTGCACATATGGATTACTGGTCGAAAATCCTAGCAAAGCACGCTGGCAGGCACAGAACAATACAAGAGAGAGAGATGCACTTACAAGATCATAGCAATGCCTCAGTCCAGGATCTTGGTTGGCCAAGCTGTTAGATCCAGAAGACACATCGTCCTTGTAGTTTTTTCCAGCTACATAACAGGTAACAGCGACCGGTTAGTATATTTGAAGTACATCGGGCAGGTGATGCAGGACGGGTTTAAAGGTGACAAGTACCTAGGCCGTGGCGGGTGCTTGGCATCTCTCCAGACGGTGGCAATCAGGTTAGAAACGTCGAGGGTGATGATGTTGTGCTGGCTGTCGGGGTCCGGTAAGGGGATCTAGAACCGTCGAGTAGGGTTTTTGTGGAGCGGCTCCGGTAGGGTGGACTACGGTGTGGGCAAAGCGGATCTGTGGCCGTGGACGAGGGCGTAGGTGAAGCTGCTCCGGTGGTTGGGTTAAGGATGGTGTCAATGACGCGGATCCGCGGCCATGGACGAGGCGTCAGAAGCTGCTCCAGTGGTTGGGTTAAGGATGGTGTCGACGATGTGGATCTGCGACCGTGGACGGGGTGTCAAAAGCTGCTTCGGTGGTTGGTTAAGGGTGGTGTCGACGATGCGGATCTGCGGCCGTGGACGGGCCGTCAGAAGCTGCTCCGGTAGGTTGGATGAGGGTGCGAGGAAGCGGATCTGAGGCCGTGGACTTGTGAGTTGGCAAAGCGGCCCCGGTAGGGTTGAGAATGGTATAGGCGAAGCTACTCTGGTAGGGTTGACAATGGTGTCGGCAAAGCGGCTCCGATAGGGTTGAGGAAGGTGTCGGCGAAGCGGCTCCGGTAGGGTTGAGGAAGGTGTCGGCAAAGAGGATCAGAGGCCATCGACGGGGGCGTCGGTGGGGCGGCTCCGGGGGGTGTGGACGAAGCGTCTCCGGTGGGGAGTACGAATGAGCCGCTGCAGATGCGCGGCGGTTGACGAGAGTACCGGCGAAGCAGATCCGGCGCCGTGGACAAGGCCGACACTGAATGGGCTGTGGTACAATGGTGGATGAGCAGTCTACTTGTTTCTAGGGGAGGTGGGAGTGGTAGATGCGGCCGGAGAAGCAGATCCGGCGAGGTGGACGCCGCTGGCAGTGAATGGGCTATGGTACCACTACTAGGGAAAAGCCTAGCAGTAGCGCTGGTTTTTGGCCTATCAGTAGCGCAGGTAAGTGCGCTACTGATAAGGCACTACAACTAATGCTTAGCAGTAGTGCCTACTGGCACTCGCTACTGCTATATCTACTTAGTAGTAGCGCTTTCCAAGTAAATCGCTACTGCTAATTATTAGTAGCGCTTTCGAAAACAATCGCTACTACTATTATTCCCTATTCCATTTCTTTTGAATTTTAGGTCGTATTCATATACCTGTATACAATTTTTCATACAGTAGCAATTTAGAGATTGTTTTTACATCGTAATGAGTTATTAAATCACTAGGTGAAAGAACCTTGGATTAGTTTCAAGTGCATGGATCCAAAGTAACCAATGGTCACATTGGATCCATCCATTTGAAACTAATCGGCAGTTCTTTCACCCAATGACATAATAACTTCTCATCATCACCATAATATCATTTACAACTTATCATCATAATATATCATTTTCATATAACTCCTCATAATCATCATTTTCGTCCATGATGGGACATCATATAACAACTTCTTCACTAGTTATAATAACAACTTGTCCTCATCATCATCATAGTACTCATAGTCACTACTCCTACTCAACATCACCATCAAGTCTAAGACATTGTATTCATATATAATCAACACTAACTAATTGTTCTTAATACTTAGGACCTACTCCTCTCTCCTAGCTAAAATACCATAAAACAGATAAACCGGTCCTTCACCGTAATGAAGAATGGACATAAACCTATCTCCAACTTGTGGCCTGCGCACATTTTCATTTTGTCTCCAATTATTTGTGTGTGCACATTCATCACTTTGCTCCATTCTTTGATTTCGAGCCTTCCATCGTTTGAAGAAATCGAGTATGCAGTATGGTAAGCCTCCAAAGGAGTTGGTCGTAAGCTAACCATATGCATATCACCTTCGGTAAATAGCATGTCAGGCACAACCTGCTTCGGGAGCCTCTATTCAAAAATGAAATAGTAACATATATAGTTAGCAATGGTTTACTTAAGAATAATGTATGCAATGAAGTTACCATCATTAACAAAATCTTACCAAGTTTTTAGCAATGAAGTTATCATCAAGCAATGTATGGACTAGTGGCACGTATCTAGTATAATTTTGGCTGATAGAGTGACCGGTTTTGAAGGCCTCAACATCTTCTATGAATGAGACAAGATAACCTTTCTCCTCACAATTAAGCTTGGAGTCATAGCTGTAGTATGTGTTGTCTACTACCTTCCGAGTATTTCTTGAAGATAAGAAATAAGCTGAAAATTATAAATAAATAAGTTTAGTATGGACGAACACCAAATATTTTTAAATTAACAACATAAATTACTGAACTTAACAAATTAGTTTGACAAACTCACATCTAGGCAAAACTGGAGGCATATCCACATCCACCCAGATGTCTATATTATCATCATCATCATAATCTTCGGGACGAATATCAAATCTTATTCGCATTCCCTCCTTAAATCCATATGCTTTGCAGAGAGCTTCCCAATTAGAGTAACCGAAATGGGAGCGATCGACCGCATTGTAGAACTTAACCAGAATCTCGTAACCATGTTTAGTTCTTAAGTGAGCCCTCCTCATCTCCACATTCTCAAAGTCATCTAAACCAAAACCAAGCTTCTCCAATATATATGGTCTAGCATGGCACGGGATGTACTAATCGAATTGAAAAAAATCCATAAATTACAGGTTGAACAAAAGAAGCACAAGTGATGATATTAATTACGATGAAATGCTTGTCGTTGCATACCGTACAAACATCGAAGGTCTCTTCCAGCTTCACGGTGAAAAACCTATCATTTTACAGGTGAGGAAACCTGTCGCACACACCCTGGTCATCATAGCAGTACCCGCACTCCGGGATCCCATCGTCATCAGACATCTCCTATGTTCAAAATTAAGAGATTATAACTCGACAGCAAAACCCAAAAAATCCGGCATGACCTTTGCTAAAAAAGGACATATGAAGCGCCTGAAATTTGCCGGAACGAAAATTAATCAACACTCCGGCAAAACATAGGCCACTTATCGATGGTCATTGCATTTCAATGGTTCAAAATATGAAAAAAATATTCGAAAATATCTTATATATAATCCTAACACTAATTAAACTAGTTTTATTAACTACTTACTAAATAAACTAGTTTTATTAACTAAACTAGTTCTATTAAGCACTTACTAAATAAACTAGGTCCATTAAGCACTTAATATAAATAAGCTAGTTATATAAATCACTTGCTAAATAAACTAGTTACCTACGATTTGCAAAAACAGAGACAAGGGAGGGAGGGAGGAGAGAGAAGGGGGAGGGGCGGCCGG
>NC_041390.1:406207810-406210115 GCF_002162155.2 Triticum dicoccoides | reverse complement strand
GGCCGACCGGAGGAGGAGGAGGGAGGGGCATTGGGAGGAGGGCTGCCGGTGGAGGAGGGAGGAGGGGCCGGCCGCAGGCGGAGGGAGGAGGGCGCGGTCGGAGGAGGAGGGTGGAGGGCGCGGTGGGAGGAGGAGGGACGGAAGGAGGGAGTACCTCGGTGGCGGACGGACGACGGCGGTGGCGACGAACGACAATGGATATCGGCGCGGGCGAGAGTGACTGAGAGGGAGAGTGAGAGATAGGGTCAGCCGGATGGTGATAAGGTAGGGTTAGTAGTAGCGCGGGTATGAAAAAGCGCTACAGGTAAGGAGAATAGTGGTAGCGCGGTACGGTGTAAGGCGCTACTGCTATAACTAGCTGGACGACAAGGTCATGGCAATTAGAGCAGTAGCGCGGTTGAGAGATTACGCGCTACTGCTATTTTTCTTTCAGCAACGCGTTTTTCTGGAACGCGTTGTTGCTAAATAGCAGTAGCTTCGTATTTTGATGAGTGCTGCTAGTATTATTCTGAGTATAAGGTTTTCCCTAGTAGTGTACGCTGGTGGATGAGCAGTCTAGGGTTTCGAGAGGGGAGGGGAGAAAGGGCGATGAAGTATGGACGACGTGATGTAAGATGCTCTAGTGCTGTGGAGTTAGTCGTTTTTGCGGGAGGGGGAGAGAAAATGGGGGTGACGTGTAGTGGGGGAACCGGAAGTTACCAAAGCAGCCCCGACCTATCATGTAGATGATGACGGTATTGTAACTGTTGGTCTCCGTGCACCAAGGACAAAAGGGGGATTTCGCATGCTAAAGACTAAGGTTTCGGAAATTTTAGAAGGAGGCAGGAGATTTTGCCGCCCGCGGGATCGTTCATATCCAGTTTCAACTAATTTTGGACCGTGCTAGTGGGAATGTCATGGTAGACTGTGTACACGGGGCACGCGTCAGCAGTTAATAACTGGTGTGAAGTCCACCCCGAAAAAAGACAATAACTCGGGATGATGCGCCGATAACTTGGATGTTCACACGGGCACGGCCAATCGTACGGGTGTAGTGGCGCGTTCACAAAAAAGGGATCAAACGCTCAGCCTATGTATTTCTCGTGTAAATAGATAATTTAGTGCCATTGGTTATTTACTTTAAACATAATGCATTGATGTGTTAGTGTAGAGGCGCACAAAAAGAAATGGATATTGTAGTCAGCTACTTAAAAGTGTTACCTCATATGATTACATAGCCTCCATTTCATAAATTGCGTACCCGTTGAATTCATATATGAATATTACATATATTACTTGAAAATAGAAACTTAAATCATCCAAGACTAATGAATTTGAATGCAAGAGTAACAATGGTGCATGTACATGATAGCTACATTGGTTGTTTGAAGAAACATCACTGTAACTTTGGCATACACAACTGAAAAGGTTTATTTAAATAGAAAAAAATGTGATATGTGAGTGTCCAATCTTTATAGCGTTGAATCGATATTGTACCTTTGGCCACGATACGAAGTAGATATTGACTTATGTTCAAGCGATGCACGTCCACGATCGCTAGATAGTGATACGTGAATGAATTGTGCAATCTCTCTCACACGCATACATATCTCATTTCCCTGTTGGCATCGGAATCACACACGCGCACTTCGTGTATTTCTCTCCCTCCGTCAGGGTTAAATTCGTCTTTCTACCCTGTCCTACAAGTCTCCCACACAGAAACACACACGCTCTCTATGTATAACACGCCCACCCCTTTAATTCCGCCCACCCACAGCCACTAATATCTCAAAGTATAATAATGTCTCTCGCACATATGCTATCTACCTATCCCTTAATATAGCTAGATATGTGTCACACAAACTCCTTCTCCCTACTAGCAAGATGCCCATGCGTTGCACGGAACATCAAGATGCATTTGTATGAGAAGTTTATCTTGTGGGAGAAAATGATGAACGAGGGAATGCCTTATTTGCAAATGTAGAGAGGGGTGTGGGTATCTTTTTGCAAAATTGCCATAGTTTCCTTCCTGTCCATCGGATATAAATCAGATGGCCTATATTGCAGGATGGTGGGAACACCATCAACACCAACTCTGTTTTTTATAAGAGTAGAGATTTGTGAGTGTCACTGCCCCCCCCCACCCGACACACACCCACACTTCCCAACACCGAAGGAGTAGCGTGACACCTCGATCTTGATACTAATCTATCGACTGGCTTCTCTCTCAAACATACACGCACTACCCGGCACCGAAGGAGTAGGGTGGCACATCGATCTTGATAATAATCTATCTACTCCTCTTTCAAACACACACACACGCGCG
>NC_041390.1:406190451-406207692 GCF_002162155.2 Triticum dicoccoides | reverse complement strand
AGGGTGACAACTCGATCTGATCATAATCTGTTAATTGGTTTCTCTCTCAAACATTGTGTCTCGGTGCCTCGCTTGGTAGCCCCCTCCATATGTAGACTTCTCGCGCGCGTATAGCCGTAGTGACGATGATGCTGAACCCAGTGTGCCTTGTTTTTACCGGCCCCATGTGATAGTTTTCACCCCGTTTTCTGTTAATTAACAAGGCAACCTTTTCTTTGTTACTACTAGTGAATCTGAAATCATTCGGGGTAGACATAAAATATATCACTTCAACCCAATTATCGCAACATCTATTTTAAAATAAATTAGCTAGCTGCCCGTGCGTTGCACGAAACATCAAGATGCATTCGTATGAGTAGTTTATCTTGTGAGAGGAAAGGTTGAACGAGAGAAGGCCTTATTTGCGAACGTGGAGATATGTGTGGGTATATTTTTGCAAAATTGCCATAGTTTCTTTCCTATCTGTTAGATATAAATACGACGACCTATATTGCAGGATGGCACGCACAACATCATCACCAACTCTGTTTTCTACTCCCTCTGTCTGAAAATACTTGTGATCAAAATGGATAAAAAGAGATATATCTAAAACTAAAATACGTCTAGATACATTTCCTTTTATCCATTTTGATGACAAGTATTTCCGAACGGAAGGAGTATTTGTCTTTTTAGAGATTTCAACAAGTGACTATGACCGGACCTTACCAACATACTCAAAAAAAGTAGTCCTTAATTTTGATGTTACCCTCTTTTCTTGGCGGTGCAGTGCCATCTGGATACCTCATAAATAAATAAAGTACTACATGATACTAATATATGATACATGGCGCAGGAGTACTAAGTATTATTAATACAGTTTTGCTAGAACTCATCTAGATGAGATATAATTTGGTCTCATTCATCTTTTATAGCCATTGGATGTGATGCTATATAAGATGCGTGTGTGCTGACCTGGGTTGTATTTGTTCTTGTGCAACGAACTAACCACTCCATATCATGTTTGATAATCTCAAGTCATTAAAAGCATACAAGCCCCACATCTCTGCTTGGTTGATTCCTCTATTTATGTCAAAAAAATAAGAAACAACGTGAGAGTTAATGCACCACGCCTATGTGTTTACTAGTATTTGGTTTTCGTAAGATTACTTAATACTCACCTAGACGGAGGGAGTATTCAATTTGACAGCGGGCGGCGCAGTTCCCGATACGGCTTTAATAAAGACGAGGGAGGGAGTAGCAGTTCCCGATATGTTGAACGACCAATGCATCCTCCTTCAATTAATGCATGAGGGAAGTAATGGGAGGAGGTCCGGGAAAAGAGGCTGCACGATGTGAATGCAATGCAGTTTGCCCTCATTGCCCTCATATAAAGGCGCCCCTCCATTCCAATGCATCTACCACATTGTACGCACCTAAGCATTTGCCTAAGCACCTACACTAAGCGCAAAAGAGCTCACTCCAGACCCATGGCGGCGATGCTCGTGAGCGGCTAGCGGCTGCGCCAGATGGTCCACGACGCCGGCCTGCGGCATGGCACCGAGGATCGTCTCCAAACTATGTTGGAGACCGGCTAGTGGATGGCCACCTTCGATGCCAACTACGACTCTCAGTTGGACCAGATGATCATTGCCACCAACAACAAGTTCACCATCCTCAAGAAGCTCGCGGACGACATCGCCGTACTCGTCCAGCCCGCGCACCCGGGCTCCTCATTGCCTGCCAGCCTAATCGGCCTCCATGGCTGGAACCTCTTTCAAGCACTGGTAGCCCTGCGACTGCCCACCGACGGCACGAAGAATGTCCACCTATAGGTCGCGCTTGCCGCGAGATTCCTCGCCCTGCAATAATTCGTCGACCTACACATCCACATGTACGAGGAAATCGTGTACATAGGTATATACAAGGCCATTGAGGACGCTACGATGTTGGCCTTCCTCAACCGGCTGGAAGCCTTGGATGCCTTTGCTGAGAAGCACCTCGACCTCTCCACAAAAGCCGCCGCTCCTTAGTTGCTGGTAGGTGGCCCGACGCACTAAGTTGAGGAGGAGGAGGTCGTACGTTCGTGGATCCATCTTTCTTCTTGACTTCTGTAACCACCACTGCGATTGCATCATCGTGGCCTTAATTCTTATTGTGCTGTTGCATTCTCGTTCTAGTCAATACCGACATGTGCGATCCCTTTGCTTAATTATACACATCACTGTAACTAGTACTCCATCCGTCAATTTATAAGTTGTGGTTACCTTTTCCATCAACTTCATGCGACGCGCGGGCATCTTGCTAGAAACACTAGAATATGTCTATATAATCCGTATGTGATAGTCCATTTGATATCCCAAAAAAGACAAATATTTAGGTACGGAGGGAGTAATATATTAGGAGTATATCAAAACAATAGTGATTTCTTTCAAGTTTGTGAACAAATACTAATATTCTACTACTTTGGATCCGTCGCAACGCACGGGCACATTGCTGGTAAAAGGAAAAGGCCTGCTGCGTTCGCGTCGCACCCCCACATGCCCGGGAATCGGGAGTACAACACGGCCCGTCCGGCACGACACATAGCTTAGGGCAAATCGACACCCCGCCTGCTGCCGGGTTGGAAAACAGAAACGAGGGGAAGATCTAGCTGTAGCACGGAAGCCAAGAAATTTGGTGTCAGACGGGGCTCATTGATAGAGTAGGAGCATTCCGTACTAGTACTACTCCTACTAGTACCATGTTTGTACTCCTAATACTATATTACTAGTACTACCACTATACAACTACTAGTAGGTACGTGCACGGTAGAACTAAGCTTAGGCAAAGTTATTAGTTCTTCAAAACGAGAGAAACAACTTGGCAAGCCTAAGGGAATCTTGCCACATTTTTTGTGCGTACGTCATGTGGGGCCTTAGTGTGGCTTGCCTAAGGTGTGGCTTGAACCAAACACTCACCTAAGTTAATCAAACGTGCCTAACCTTACATTCCACCAGATTTTGCCACATGTTAGAATCCAGAAATCTCCACATGTAGAAGCATAATGCACAAACCACCAAAATCTCATGCGTGCAATGCACGTCTACCTTACTAGTACTAGTTGGTAGTAGTAAGAAACAAATTCCAGTTTTGGCACGAGCTCGTACTGCGGGAGCACCACAAGGCCTGCCGTAGGAGCTACATTTCCCTCTCGGGGCCCACAGGACCGAACTTCAGTGGCTTTAGTGCCTGGCCTATGGGTCAATGACATGCAGACCTTAAATGCGGCTAGCCCACATGTCATTCTCATGGTGGTGGCGTGGTTCGCGACTCACTCGTTCCAGATGAACTGGCCGGTGGTGGCGTGGCCGTGGCGAGGGTGCCATAGCTGGGCGTCGGGGCGTTACAAGGCGTAGACGGCCACACCGGTGGGTACTAAATGTGTCACAGCCGCTGGATAAAAAATCAATGGTGTGGGAGTACGGATCGGAGCACAGCAGCGGAGCAGGCAAACCGCGTCCAATCGGGTGTGTCTGTGGTAGAAAGTTGATGGTCGCCGCAGTTCAGCTAGCCCACATGTCATGCACACAAAGGCAGAGGAGCGGTGGGGCCGAGAGGGATGAGGGGCACGTAAGGGGGGATGAGGATCCCCTGACGCGAACAATCCTACCATTCTGTCACTGACATGTGAGATCCATAAGCGAGGGTCCCACCTGTCAGCGAAGGAAAGGCAGGGCAAGGCAGTGATATCCACGTCAGAGGATCCATGTCCACGTTGGGGGACATCGTGCCGTGGGTTGGAGCGGCGTCGTGGGAATCGCGTGTCGGTGTGGCAGTGGTAGAAACAAGAAACGTGATGGTCGCCGTGGTTCAACTTCCATGGACAAGCTGTCATGTCTGCTGACACATGTATATCAAAACTAGAGTGTTTATATTTCAAGCACGTGAACAAGTATTATTCTACTACTTTGGATCCATTGCAACGCACGGGCCAGCACATTGGTAGTAGTAGTGTCCATCTCTATATCTAGAGGCCTTCCCTCGTTCATCCTTTTATCTCACAAGATAAACTACTCATACAAATGCATCTTGATGTTCCGTGGAATGCACGAGGATGTTTCCTTGGGGGTCTCTCCAGCGCGGCGTGGCCGTAGTTGCAAATTTACGCCCCTTGAGATGCCGACATTCAGGAGCACTCGGATTTCCTCCGATGAGCAGGTAAGATGAGTTTGATCACGTAGTAAATGCATTCTAAAGACTACTTCCGTGTCCATTTCCTAATTCTCCCCCTGCCCACTGTTTCATAGATTAGGCTCGGTGCGAGTGGAGATTGGCTTGCATATGTACGGGGTTTGGATGCAAATGAAGACGAAGGGGAGGTGAAGAAGCCGAGGAGAATCGGTTCCCGATGGAGAAGTAAATGGGAGAAGTGGCGTGCAGGCAGTTGATTAGACGGCTAGGTAGACTAAACGAAAATGCTATGCGGGTAGACTGATGAGTCGTACCTGTTCGTGTATGTGCCCATCCTTCCTGATAGGTGGGACCTATGCAAAATTATAAAAAATGTGTCATAGTTTTTTTTGAGCGCGTGAGTGGGAGACAAAACATTCTCTGGTTAAGGAATACTCCCTCCGTTTAGGTGAGTATAAGTCACCTTATGAAAATCAGGTTTTCCCAAAACATTTAGGCGTGGAGCATTAACTTCTTGCTCGATCCCCTCCCAGCCTCGTTAGCCAGCGTTTTCTTCCTCTGCTGCCGTGTTCTACCTTTCCATTTTTCCTCTTCTCAAGTGTGGAACGATCTGCATGCCATCCTTGATGCACCAGAATGACCACTGCATGCATCGCGGAAGGGTGTTGATTGGGCATGCACGAGAATTTGGTTCTGCTCGCAATATTGATGATACCTGAACGATGAAGTGAACATGCATGCTAGCACGGGAGACCTATTTCCGCTATACAATACTGGAGCACTCATGTTCCTACTACTACTACTACTACTACTACTACTACTACTACTACTACTACTACTACTACTACTACTACTACTACTAGTAGTAGTAGTAGTAGTACAACTGTGGTACACTTGATGGTCAAAATACTATTCATCCGGTCCTCACAGTGAAGTGACAACACCCTGCGCCTGACACTAGTCCAGGCGGCGTGTTTGGGTTACCAAAGTCAGCCTCACCCTGTGCACTATGCAGTCTGTCACCGCCGCTATACAGCACATTGGCGCCTCGCCTCGTCTCCCTCTCCGCTCCCATAGCACCACTCCATCTCCATCACCTTCTCCGTCTCCGTCTCCGTCTCCATCTCACTGTGCCCCCGTGTACCGTCGCCTCACTCGCCTCCCCCAGTACAACTATTCTCTCACTAGCCGCTCCAGCACCGACATCCTTCTCCCCCGTAAATCAAGCCCCCTTCCAAAGTCCACCATGGCCGAACGCTAACCGCGCAACATCCATATGAGCCGCGATTGGAGCAATCTCCCCAGTGACATCCTCGACCTCTGTTGTTCGTGTATGGATATGTTGAGTGCCCTGCGGCTGGCTGCATGCTTGAGGGACATGCACACGGCCATCGTCGAAGCAAGGCCTAAGCTTTTCAAGACACCCTGCTTGCTGCTATCTGCTCTTGCAAGATTGCCTCACCATGATACGGAGGCATGCATGATGCCCCTCGACTTCAATCTGATCTCCATTAGCCGAAACTTCTTTGCAGGTATGTAGTGGGTCGCCGTACATCATTTCCATCGACATCGATCCGATCACCATCGCCCAAAACTTCTTGGCAGGTATGTACTAGGTCGGCATTAACTCCCACTGGATGGCTGCCTTTAGAGAAGACGGTAAAAAGTTGGTGCTCGTGAACTTCCAGACCTCCCATGAGATTATCCTTCCTCCATTGGATTATATAGAGTATTACCATCGCGGTCCAAGTCATCTAGATTACTATGTCAGTTGGACGGACCTTGTTTTGCAGAAGATTGTAATCTGCCAAGTGCCCACACGACATGCGAATTATGCAGACTTCAAGCTAATTGCCTTGTTCGACCGCGGACTCGCCTATCTTTATGCCAGTGCCTTCTTTAGCTGGAGACAACTCGGCTCGCAGTGGATCATCGTCAAAGCTGATACACACTTCTGTGATGCTATTGAACACAATGACATCATCTACGCGATCGATAAAGCAGATGGCACCACGTATTGCTGGGACGACGCGTGTAAGTTGTTTCCATCTCATGTTAATGATGACGCCATGAAACTGTTTGAAATTTTTGTGATGATTGGCATATCCCTGTTTGAGCAGAATTAGAGTAGAACTATGGCAATGTATTAAAGACACCGTAAATCAGCTATATTTGGAATGAGTTAATTCATGTGATTGTGACCATGTCATTACAGCCAATTTGTACCCTGAATAATCAAACGGTTAGGAATATATGGATATTATCCTTATTTTACAGTAATCTATATACTACTACTAAATATGAGTGTGTATCAATGGCCATGTTAGTTTCCTCATTTTCATGGTGTAGAAACATGCTCCACACTGTTGGTTCCATCTAACCATACATTAGGGAAGTAAATGTGCATATGGATAACTCTATATTTGGATGTAGTGAAATCCTGCAATGCTTACCATGTGTACATACCTATATTCGCCCTTCAGCAATCAATGGCTAGAATAATATCCTCACAAAAATTTTGCCCACAGAACACGAGTATATAACAATGCATGGTCTGTTAGTTACCTTGAAGAATTTGTCTGTGAGGACAGAACATGATTACATAACATGCATGACATGGTAGTTTCCTGTGAAGAATCGATTGCGAGATAACATGAGTATAACCACGCATGGCACTTCTATATTTTCGAACCAAGTATACATTTCCCTATATTTTCCTCCCAGTTCCAACAGGGACATATCAATGATGTTTCTTGCATTATCCTACTCATACTCTGAACAATGCTGATCTTACATTAACAATGCCTATCCTTTTTGATATGATGTAGTGTCCCTACAGTTACTGTCCTTTGTAATCACACCACCTTTGCCAAAAACAGGGAAGCACAACTGGTTCCTCGCTTGATCAGACGACAGCAAAAGACTGATGATCATTCGGACACATGTGCCGGAAAAGTTGTATTGCAAAAACCCCACTGTATACAAGCACCGTGTAATACGTGAGAATCCGGACAGTGGGTGTTACGTCTATGACCAGGATACCAGCTTGTTGGGGCCATTAGGATTTTTTAGTTGGAGGCGGGTAAACAACCTTGGTCCACACTCTCTGTTTCTCGGACTCAATTATCCGATTAACAAGGAGATCACCATTGGCAAGGACCTTGATGGCAGAGAGGCTCCGTTTGCTATGGAAAATTGTGTCTACACGGCGAGCCCTAGGAGTTTGGGAGCAAACTCCCCTGATTATCAACGATACAGCCTGCAGCCAAAAGAAGGTGAGAATGGCAAAGGTATCCGTATTAACTTTGATCCTTGGATGTCTCAATTATGACAGGTAGTGATGTGGTTCAAGCCTTCAGGTTGATAGGTAATTGGGCTGTTGCATCAAAAGGGTGGAGTACTGGTGTCTCCAGATCACTAGTCGCTGAAGCGGGGCTGCAAATTATGATGGTGTTGCATCATCTCTTCGAATGCCTTTGTTGTCTTTGCTGCTGGTTCTGGATGGGTAGTTCTTTCTTTTGTTATGCATATTCCTTGTCATTTGGTCATCCTCGTCTATGTCACTCTTACTATGTACTAGTTGCTTCTATTTAGAATGTCATTCTCATCTGGATCACGAGAGTCTGAGCACTGCAGATGGGTGCGTTTTGGTGGTGTAGCAAGACTTCTTATGAACTATCATGTCTTGCTGTTTATGTCAGTAGTAGTCACTAGTCAGTGTTTGAATGTTGTATATATCGTTGTTTCGAACTATTTATTGTCTTGAACTACTGGTGGGCTAAATGAGGGCATCACCATTCTCCAGTGTTCAGAGTATATCTCCCTTTTTCAAGTTATATAATTTGAGCTCAGTGTCTTTTCGATGATGTACACTTGTTTGGGCCAGTGGGGTGTCGTTGAATATGGGCCGAGTAGTAACGTAATTCCAAATAGGTCAATTATGACTCTCAGGCTGGGCTCTCAAAAGATCCTGAAAAAAAGGCCGGGCTCTCCAAAAAAGAAAGAATAAGGACTTTCAGGCCGACATGTGGGCGCCACCGGTGTTTTCGTGCGCTTGCGCGCCGAGAGCATATTGGCGCGTGCTCGAAATTCATGCTACCTTTTCATCCCCAGTCTCCCGCCCTCCCCCACCTCTGGAATCTCGATTCCTACTCCAGTGTGACGCCCCGAGACCGATGCGCCAGGTGTCTCCCAGTTGTTCGTTGTCGTTGCCATGTCATTCACTTGCGTGTTGCATCTTGCCATGTCATCATCCGCATTGCATTTGCATGTTCGAAAACTTGCATCCGTCCGGGTCTCCCAGTTCTCTTCGTTGTCCGTTCTGAGCTCAACCACCCTTGCACGCGCCCGTGGCATGTCCGAAATATTATTTTATAAGTGGACGGAAAATGTTCTCGGAATGGGATGAAAGTTATCGTGTGGTCTTATTATCGTGTAGATAGACCGCCTGTCAAGTTTCATCGCATTCGGAGATCGTCTGTTGCCCCAACGGATAACTATAACGGTAGTATGGTCGGTCTAACGTTGGACGTTTTCGGTCTCCGAAAACTGATGCCGGACTTTCCCTATCTTTTCCTCCCTAGACCGTCTTCACATTTCACTAAACACCCTCACGCTCTACCTAACCCCTCTCGTCAGCCCGCGGCCCTCCTCGCGCGCGCATCCGAAAAGTTGTCCCGGACCCGACTCGGACTATCGCCACCGTTGTGTCCGGATCATCCCCAAACATCTACAAAACGTCTCCGTTTTCTTATCTGGGCTCCCTAGCCTATTTTCCCGACCGTTCAATTACAACCGGAGGGATGGATTTACCCCTAACCAGAACCACTCACTATATATATTAGCCTAACCTAGACCAAATCCCTAATTCCTAGGGATCCATCCCACCGCCGCCACTCACTTCCTCAGATTCCACGCCGAACCAATCCTCCAGCCAACCGAAGCCACAGCCTTCTCCTCCTCAAATCCGCCGCCGCCACCCTCAAATCCCACATCGGGATCCTCCTCGATCCCCTCCTCCCTCCGCCGACAAGCATCACCAGCAGGTGAGCCCTCGCCGCCTAGTTCTCTCTCTCCCTGCACCTCTCTTTCCCTCTCTGGTTCTCCCCTCACTTCGTCCCTCTCGTGGCTCTCTTCACAGGTGCTCTCCATGCCATGGAAGCCACCGCAGGCCTCCACCTCGACCACCGCTGCCATGGACCAGCCCCATTCCCGAGCATCCCTGCTCGCTGTCGTCTCGTCCCTGCCAGAGCCTCCTCAACCGGCGCTCGATCCAGTTTGGGATCGAGGCCACAGCCTCGCTGCGCCCGAGGGAAGGAGCTCCTCGCGCCCACTCCTTGCATATGCCCCTCACCGATGCCTACACCTCGCTGACACCACAGGACACGCCCCCCGGTGACGCCGCCTTCTGCGACAACAACCAGGACCGACCTCCTCCGCCGTTGCAAGTTCCTCACCGCGCCACGCGCCGTTGGCTGCATTGGCCCGAACCGGCCTCCTCAAGTCCGGTCCGCCCCGCTGCCTCCGCTCGTGGTTCCGGCGAGTCCAGTTGTATTGCGCCGCCTCCGCTCCTCGCCGTCGTCGCCTGGCGCCACCAAGTTTCCCCGCCGCTGCGGTCGTTCCCCTGCCATGGCGCCTCGGCCCCCTCTGCTCCCGCACCTGAGGCCCCGAGCTCCTACAGCTCGACCCAGTCTGCCGAGCTCCCTGCCGCATCGGAGTCTCGCCGTTCCCCCGTCCAGTCGTCGTCGTTCCTTGCCTGCGTCGCCTTGCCAAGTCCTTGCAATCGCGCCGCTGTTTTACCTGTTGCTGTCGCTGTTCTTCAGAGCAAGCAGTTTGCCCGCTCGCCTGCGCCTCGCGTTGACCAAGACGATGCCACAGCGATCGCGCGTGGGCCTCCTCTTGCCTCGCCCCAGCCCAGAGCTTCCCCCAGCAAGGCCGGCCCAGCACCAAGGCGCAGGCCCAGCTCCCTTCAGCCGCGCCGGCCCAGCTCCCTTCGCCCGCGAGGCCCAGCTCCGCGCGCCCCTGCAGGCCCTATGTGAGCAGCCCGTTCCACCAGATTTCAGCCCAGAGTCTATTTTTTTAGGCTCTGCGAATTTAGTTATTTTTCCAGAGAGACCTGTTTTACAGAAAACCCCTCATAGTTCATGCATATAATAACTCACAATTGGTGCATCGGATTAAAATAAATTATATAAGGAACTTGCTTAGAATTTTGTCTAGTTTAATAATTTGCAACTTTCATTCTTGTTAAAAATGTTTAAAATGCTGTTTGCTTTAATTTGCCTATTTCCATGCTAAAATGGTTTATTTCATAACTAAATAACCGTAGCTCCAAACTTAACAAACTTTATATGTAAATGGGGTGGAAAAATGCCTAGTTTAACATGGTGGCTTTACTTTGCATGTTTAACAACTCTAAAATTGTTTTTAGGGCAGAACAGTACCAAATTCAAATATTGCATGTGGGGATTTACCGGAATTGTTGTTTGTTATTTCCGGCCTCATTTAAACTTGCCTAGATAGGTAGTTTTCACATTTAATATTGTTGAGTACATAAACGAGATCGAACTAAATAAGTCATGTGGTGTTCCGTCAATATGCAACTTGTTGCATATTGAGCTCCACTTAATTTGTAGGATTGCTTGTGCACTTTGCCATGCCATGCCTCATTAAACCGGACATGCATCATACTTGATTGTGCATCATGCCATGATATTGTGATGGTTCTTTACTATGTTGTTTGCTCCTTTCCAGTGTTGCTTAATCGGGTTGGTTCCGATAACGTCGTGTTGTGAGGATCCGTTCGACTACGTCCGTTTGTCTTCTTCATGGACTCGTCCTTCTTCCTTGCGGGATCTCAGGCAAGATGACCATACCCTCGAAATCACTTCTATCTTTGCTTGCTAGTTGCTCGCTCTTTTGCTATGCCTATGCTACGATACCTACCACATGATTTGTCATGCCTCCCATATTGTTAAGCCAAACCTCTAACCCACCTTGTCCTAGCAAACCATTGTTTGGCTATGTTACCGCTTTGCTCAGCTCCTCTTATAGCGTTGCTAGTTGGGGTGAAGATTGAAGTTTGTTCCTTGTTGGAACATGGATTTTGTTGGGATATCACAATATCTCTTATTTAATTAATGCATCTATATACTTGGTAAAGGGTGGAAGGCTCGTCCTTATGCCTGGTGTTTTGTTCCACTCTTGCTGCCCTAGTTTCCGTCATACCGGTGTTATGTTCCTTGATTTTGCATTCCTTACACGGTCGGGTTATAATGGGAACCCTTTGATAGTTCGCCTTGAATAAAACTCCTCCAGCAAGGCCCAACCTTGGTTTTACCATTTGCACTAACAACCTACCACCTTCCCTTGGGTTCTGTAGACTCAAGGGTCATCTTTATTTAACCCCCCCGGCCAGTGCTTCTCTAAGTTTTGGTCCGGACTGAGTAGACTGCGGGGCCACCTCGGGGAAACTTGAGGGTTGATTTTACTCGTAGGATGTCCCATCCAGTGTTGCCCTGAGAATGAGATATGTGCAGCTCCTATCGGGATTGTCGGCGCATCGGGCGGCTTTGCTAGTTTAGTTTTACCATTGTCGAGATGTCTTGTAACCGAGATTCCGAGCCTGATCGGGTCTTCCTGGGAGACGGAATATCCTTCGTTGACCATGAGAGCTTGTGATGGGCTAAGTTGGGACACCCCTGCAGGGTTTTGAACTTTCAAAAGCCATGCCCACGGTTATAGGCAGATGGGAATTTGTTAATGTCCGGTTGTAGAAAACCTGAAACCTAACTTAACTAAAATGCATCAACCGCGTGTGTAGTCGTGATGGTCTCTTTCCGGCGGAGTTCGGGAAGTGAACACGGTGTTGGAGTTATGCTTGACATAGGTTGTTCTAGGATCACTTCTTGATCATAGTTTCTCGAACGTGCTTTGCCTTCTCTTCTTGCTCTCATTTGCGTAAGTTAGCAACCATATATGCTAGTGCTTGCTGCAGCTCCACCTCATACATTTTTACCTTACCCATAAGCATAAATAGTCTTGATCGCGAGGGTGTGAGATTGCTGAGTCCCCGTGATGCACAGATACTTCCAAAACCAGCTTGCAGGTGCCGATGATATCGTGCAGGTGACGCAGCCAAGCTCAAGGAGGAGCTCGATGAAGATCGTGTTCGTTATGTTGTTTCCGTTTCCAGTTGATCAATAGTGGAGCCCAGTTGGGGCGATCGGGGATCTGTAGCATTAGGGTTAGTCTTCTTTTATTTTGGTTCCGTAGTCGGACCTTGTTTGTATCTGGATGATGTAATGCTTTATTCATGTACTGTGTGAAGTGGCGATTGTAAGCCAACTATGTATCCCTTTCCTTATTCATTACATGGGTTGCGTGAAGATTACCTCTCTTGCAACATTGCCTTCAATGCGGTTATGCCTCTAAGTCGTGCTCGACACGTGGGAGATATAGCCGCATCGAGGGTGTTACATCTAGTTCCCCCAAATCCCCCTCCTGTACTCCCTGTACTCAAGCGCACTATCATGTCACCGGTTAACGCGGATCTCCGAGCCGGAGCTCCTGAGGTCCGTCCTTCCTTCGGTCGCTGCATGCTGTCGCTCAACAGTGGCATGGCGGCACTTGATGACCAGTTTGCCAGCAAAGTGCTGATGGTAACCATCAACGGCGACCGGCCTCCCGTCTCGCCGGACGACCTTGTCAATGCTCTTGCCATTGCACACGGCATCCAAATAAGTAACTTGCTCGTCGAAGTCTATCCGCCACCGGCTGATTTCTTCGTCAGGTTCCGGACAACTTTCGACTGCAGTCGTGTGGTCGAATCTTCCCGGCGTTTGTTCTGCGATGGCACGCCGGTGAGCTTTGACCGGTGGCACCCAGGATGGGGCTCGGTGCCCTCTGAGCTTGAGTTTTTAACAAAGCTTACCTTCCACGGCATGCCTCGGCGTGCTTCAAACAACGAGTCCATGAACGAGCTTATCAATGACCTTGGAGGTGAGCTCGTAAGTATGTTTGTTCCTCCAAACAGCTGGGCTCTAACGGTTATGGCATGGATGAAGAAGCTGTCCACCATACCGAAGGTGATTGGTGTTGAGGCACCGGTGCAGGAACCGGGGTTGTACTATTCGTCGCCACCAAGGCCGCTGCGGAACACGTTAGGGATGTACCTGTATCAAGTGTTCGTGCATGTCAAAGAAGTGGTCAATCCATCAATCGAAGTCCCGCCGCCGCCGCTAGTGCCAGGGTCCATCGACAACATCCATTATAGGAGTCAACGTTAGACTTTCCCCGTGTTGCTCGGAACAATGGATGGCACATGGCCTATTCCATCGCGCGGCGGAGGCCACTACTTCTTTGGGAGAAGAGGCAGGGCTGGCTGCCTGGATGTGCTCTAATTTGAGGTAACAACTGAATCTTGTCAGATACTAGTTAAATCCGATCTATGGGTGTGAAGCACTGATATGCCAGTACATTTGATTGTGACCTGTTCTAATTTTGTACTTGAACTTTTTTTTAGAAAGGGCTGTACATCAACTTAATATGCTAGGAGAACTTATTATGTTGTCTGTCTGTTTTCTTTGCACAACATTCAAGATATTTCCCCGTAATTGATAAAGACGATGAACCGTTATGTACGACTTCGTTGGTTTCAACATAGCCCTTCCCGTAGCGATCCACTGCTTCCATCCTGATTGTGCCGTCTGTGTGAAATTTTTGTATGCAAGTTCAGTGTGCTATGATGTTCTATATGATTGTGTCAACTATATAAGTTTTTACTGTGCATCAGCAATGCATATGGCTGAAAGATATATTTACGAGCATCGACCGATGGGTCTCTCTCTCTATCTCTCTCACACACACACACACCCACACGCACACACACGCGCACATGCAAAAGTGGGACCCGTTGAATTATTTATTTGCTCGTGACAGCTTTTAATTAGGTTCCACTGTAATCTAACTTTTTTCTGAAGTTATTAATTGAGCTTAGTGACTTCAAAAAGTTGTACAGAAGCAATGCTTGGGCCTTTCCGGCGTCGCTGAATGTGGGCTGAGTAACCATGTTAGGTTTTACTGTACTACACATGCCTTTTTTCAACATCAGCAATGCAACTGGGCCGACAGTTGTACACAATATCCGGGTCAACTTGTTATTCTCCACCCCACTGGGCTGCAAACTTTCGTAGGAGGTATGCATTAGGCTTAACAAGAAAATTGACTTTAAGAAATAATAAATGGGATGTAATTATAATAACTGGACAGTTACTATGCACCAAACACGTCATTAGTTCAAAAAATGTATTATTGTTGGAATTTGAAAATTTTAATTTCATTACTTGTTGCGCGCACAATATTTTGTTGGATTTTAACGTAATACAACTTTATTTTGAAATTATATTTAACCTGACTAGAAATTTCGGATAAAAATATTTCGGATCCCATCAAAATGTGGGAATTTTTTGTGAATTCCGTTTTGAGCGGTTGTTTGAAATTATTAATCGTTGTCCTAGCTAGAAGTTGGGCTGTACTTTTAACAAACTGTAAATGGGCTGTAGTAAATTGCATTAGAATTAAAAAAATGGGCTGTAGATTCTTACAAATCGCAAATGGGCTATATGTTCTCTGCCAAATCCAAGATGTGGGCCTACTAAGTTGACGTGTACTAAGGGCTTTGTCAATATAAATGATTCTAGCTCCAGTGATTGTACGATGTCCATCCAACGGCCGTAGTGCTTCTTCAACCTCTGGTCTTCTTGCTCCAGCCGCCCAAAGCAGCGCTGGTCGTGTCGCGTGCTCCTGCTTCTCGTGGCCGGCTGTGATGCCGCGGAGGCCTCACCGACCTGTACTACTCCCACCGCTGTCCAGGCCATCCCTCTACTCACCCACACCCCCTGTTATTCTGCGGCGACAGCAGCCTCACACCGCAGCCGAACCAGTGAACCCTCGTACTCCTCTCCGCGCAGGCTTCCACTCCTGCGTCTTCCCCGGCTCCGCGTCATCCCCTTCCTAGGCCTCGCTGTCATCTAGACCACCGCCCTGGTGCTCTCGGCGCGGCGTGGTCAACGTGGTCAATGACCGACTTCCATCGGAAGAGTACTGTACATGGAGAGGCTGACAGCTGGGTCCAGGCGGCCGCAAGGAAGTGCCTCCTTATTACGTGCAAAATAATTATTTCTCCACCTGATAGCAGGGACCCACCGGACAGGCCAACTTATTTCGTGAAAAAAACATTTCCCTCCTGACTGCTGGGACCCACTAGACGGGCCATCGTATTTCGCGAAAAAAACGTTCCCCCCGCTGTCATCTTGGACCAACCGGAAGTGCCTCCTTATTACGCACAAAAAAATGAATACTCCCCCTGCTAGCTGGGACCCACCTTATTGGGAGGCTGACTTGTGGGCCTACTAAGTTGACTGGGATGGGGGCCTTGTCAACTTTAGTCAATATGAATGATTCTAGCTCCAGTGACCATATGATGTCCATGCAACGGCCGTAGTGCTTTTTAACCTCTGGTCTTCCTGCTCCAACCGCCCAAAGCAATGCCGGTCGTGCCGCATGCTCCTGCCTCCCGTGGTCGGCTGAGCTGCTGCGGAGGCCTCACAGCCCCTACTATTCCCACCACTGGCTAGGCCCTGCGGCGACGGCAACCTCACACCGCAGCCGAACCAGTGAACCCTCGTACTCCTCTCCGTGCGGGCTTCCACTGTCGCGTCTTCCCCGGCTCCCCGCCGTCCCCTTCCTAGGCCTCGCAGTCGTCCACCGCCCTGGTGCTCTCGGCGTGGCGTGGTCAACATGGTCAAGGAACGACTTCCATCAGACGTGGACTGTACATGGAGAGGCTGATAGCTGGGTCCACGGCCGCAACAAGGAAGTGCCTCCTTATTATGCGGAAGTTAATGATTCCTCCACCTGACAGCTGGGACCCACTGGCCGGGCCACTGTATTTCACGAAAAAAATGTTTGCCCCTGACTGCTGGGACCCACCATCTACATCTTCGCACGCAAGGAAGTGCGTCCGGGCAAAAAAGATTCACCCCCTGACTGCTGGGACCCACCAGCTACATCTTCGCACATAAGGAAGTGCGTCCAAGCAAAAAAAATGATTCGCCCCCTAACTGCTGGGACCCACCAGCTACATCTTCGCACGCAAGGAAGTGCCTGACAGTCGGGACCCACCTGGTCGAAGCGTACGTAGCGTTGTCATTCTGGTCGCGAACGTGTACGTACATATATACTGGTGGATCTAGAGGCGCGCATGTGTCGTAGTAGAGGCGCGTACGTGTCGTAGTAGAGGCGCGCATGTAGCATGTAGATGTACGTACAACGGCCAGGGTGCAAGAAAGAAAATACGGCCACGTATGTGTACATACGGGCGGGGTCTCGAATGCCTACTCGCGCATACGTATGGCCAGGGCTCGTGTACATGGCTGGGTCAGAATGGAGAAATAGCGTCGTCGTCGTGTTCATGGGGAGGCAACGGAATGCGGCGTGTTCATGGGGAGGCAACGGAATGCGTCGTGTTCATCGGGAGGCAATGGAACGCGTGAGAGCCAACCGACAGGGTCAGAACAGAATGCGTGGTCGTGTTCATCTTG
Source organism: Triticum dicoccoides (assembly GCF_002162155.2). Lineage (NCBI taxonomy): Eukaryota > Viridiplantae > Streptophyta > Magnoliopsida > Poales > Poaceae > Triticum > Triticum dicoccoides. Next base: position 406,190,941 of record NC_041390.1, on the reverse strand, counting down.
AGGGCTTGGACGGAACAGGCGATGGAAACGAGGCCTGGCGTACCGCACAACGGAGGAAACGGCCTTGTGTTCGACCGACCACTTTTGAAACGGGATCCTGTTCAACGGGAGGGGTCTGGCGTACCGCAAAATGGAGGAAACGGACCTCTTACGGGCGAAACGGGGGTCCTGTTTATCGGGAGGGGTGTGGCGTACCGCAAAACAGAGGAAAAGGACCTCCTACGGTCGAAACGGGGGTCCTGTTGATTGGGAGGGGTGTGGCGTACCGCAAAATGGACGAAACGGACCTCCTATGGTCGAAACGGGGGTCCGGTTCATCGGGAGGGGTGTGGCGTACCGCAAAACGGGACTCCACGGGATACTGTTCATCTCCACCGTCGACATCCTCCAGCCTGCATGGGCTGCTGTTCATCCAGCCTCCACCGCGCGCTACTCCACCGCTACTGTTCAACCACCGCTCCACCGTCTACTGTTCATCGGGCCCTCCACA
>NC_041390.1:406153045-406190004 GCF_002162155.2 Triticum dicoccoides | reverse complement strand
CTTCAGTTAGCAGCAGTAGCGAAGGAATCGCTCGATCAGGTTCAGTTAACAGCCATCGATTGATCGCTCAGGTTCAGTAACGCGTAGCCTGCAGTGCAATCGCTCGGGTTCAGTTAGAGCCCAACGCCTCGCTTGGGTTCAGTTAGAGCCAACGCCTCGCACACACACGCGTATGTGTACGAGAGAAACGTGCATCGCTCGGCCCCCGACCTCCCACCGTAACCGGGAACTCCCTGAAATTTTCCACCCCTCGCTTCTTCCACGGTTTTTTCCGTCACGGACGGCCCAAAGAATGTCATCCAGCTGCGTCTCCGGCCCGCCCAGGATGAAACGCCCATTTTCTGTCATGATTTTTTGTCATAGAAGTAGGAGGCCACCACATCTATGATGATACCGGGTTTTGTCACAATTATCGTCATAGAAGTGTCATATGTATGATAGAATTTTTTTTCGTTCGGCCCAAAATATCAGGGATGTGTCTTTTTTTGTAGTGTAGGTTCATGTTCATTACTAGATTGTGTTTCAGCATCAGAAATAGAAATATCATTGGGATTCTCAGGTGTGTCAATAACATGTTCACTAGAAGCGTGCAAAGTCCTATCATTTTTCTTTCTCTTACTTTTAGAAGGACTAGGTGCATCTATAGTAGTTCTCTGAGAATCTTGCTCAATTCTCTTAGGGTGGCCCTTAGGATAAAAAGGCTCCTGAGTCATTTTACCACCTCTAGTCATAACTCTAACAGCATTATCATTCTTATTGTTTAATTCATTGAGAAAATCATTCTGAGCTTTAATTACTTGTTATACTTGAGTGGTAACCGTAGAAGCATGTTTACTAATAAGTATAAGTTCACCTTTAACACTAGCCATATAATCACTCAATTGTTCAATCATATAAGCATTATGTTTCAATTGTCTACCAACATAAGCATTGAAGTTTTCTTGCTTAACAATAAAATTATCAAACTCATCTAAGCATTGGCTAGAAAACTTAATAGGCGGGATTTCAGCTTTATCATATCTATAGAGAGAGTTTACCTTTACTACCTGTGTTGGGATATCAAGACCATGTATTTCTTCAACGGGTGGCGAATTAAGACCATGTATTTCTTCAATTGGTGGTAAATTCTTAACATCTTCAGCTTTAATACCTTTTTCTTTCATATATTTCTTTGCCTCTTGCATATCTTCAGGACTAAGAAATAGAATATCCCTTTTCTTCAGAGTTGGCTTAGGAGTTAGTTCAGGAAGTGTCCAATTATTTTCATTAGTCAAGATATTATTCAATAGCAATTCATCTTGATCAATAGTTCTTTCCCTGAAAACACAACCAGCACAACTATCCAGGTAATCTCTAGAAGCATCAGTTAGTCCATTATAAAAGATATCAAGTATTTCATTTTTCTTGAGAGGATGATCTAGCAAAGCATTAAGTAATCGGAGAAGCCTCCCCCAAGCTTGTGGGAGAGTCTCTTCTTCAATTTGCCCAAAATTATATATTTCCCTTAAAGAAGCTTGTTTCTTATGAGCGGGGAAATATTTAGCAGAGAAGTAGTAAATCTTATCCCCGGGACTACGCACACAACCAGGATCAAGAGAATTAAACCATATCTTAGCATCACCCTTTAATGAGAATGGAAATAATATAAGGATATAATAGTAGCGAGTTTTCTCATCATTAGTGAACATTGTAGCTATATCATTTAATTTAGTAAGATGTGCCACAATAGTTTCAGATTCATAGCCATAGAAAGGATCAGATTCAACCAAAGTAATTATATCAGGATGAATAGAGAAATCATAATCCTTATCAATAATAAAGATAGGTGAAGTATAGTAAGCAAGATCATATTTCATTCTAGCATTCAGAGATTTTTCTTTCAACTTAGCTAATAGTTTCTTAAGATCACTTCTATCATTGCAGGCAAGAAAGTCTCTAGCAGTTTCTTCATCCATAACATAACCCTCAGGATCAACAGGCAATTCATATCTAGGGGGAGAATCTTCATCATCACTGTCATCAATATTATCAATTTCAATAATTTCATTCTCTCTAGCCCTAGCAAGTTGTTCATCAAGAAATTCACCTAGTGGCACAGTAGTATCAAGCATGGAAGTAGTTTCATCATAAGTATCATGCAAAGCAGAAGTGGCATCATCAATAACATGCGACCTATCAGAATCAATAGCATGTTTAGGGGTCGCAAGTTTACTCATAACAGAAGTTGAATCAAGTGCAGAGCTAGATGGCAGTTCCTTACCTCCCCTCGTAGTTGAGGGATAGATCTTGGTTCTTTGATATTTCAAGTTCTTTATAGTGATAAGCAGATATAAATCCCAAGTGACTTAAAGAATAGAGCCATGCTCCCCGGCAATGGCGCCAGAAAATGGTCTTGATAACCCACAAGTATAGGGGATCGCAACAATTTTCGAGGGTAGTGTATCCAACCCAAATTTAATGATTCGACACAAGGGGAGCGAATGAATATTCTCATGTATTAGCAGCTGAGTTGTCAATTCAACCACACCTGGAAACTTAATATCTGCAGCAAAGTGTTTAGTAGAAAAGTAATATGATAATAGTGGTAATGGTAGAAAAAGTAATATTTTTTGTTTTATAGTGATTATAACAGTAGCAGCGGAAAAGTAAATAAGTGAAGAACAATATATGAAAAGCTCGTAGGGAATGGATCGGTGATGGAGAATTATGTCGGATGCGATTATTCATGCAACAGTTATAACATATGGTGACACAGAACTAGCTCCAATTCATCAATGTAATGTAGGCATGTATTCCGAATATAGTCATACGTGCTTATGGAAAAGAACTTGCATGACATATTTTGTCCTACCCTCCCGTGGCAGCGGGGTCCTATTGGAAATTAAGGGATATTAAGGCCTCCTTTTAATAGAGTATTAGACCAAAGCATTAACACATAGTGAATACATGAACTCCTCAAACTACGATCATCACCGGGAGTGGTCCCTATTATTGTCACTTCGGGGTTGCCGGATCATAACACACCGTAGGTGACTATAGACTTGCAAGATAGGATCAAAAACTCACATATATTCATGAAAACATAATAGGTTCAGTTCTGAAATCATGGCACTCGGGCCCTAGTGACAAGCATTAAGCATAGCAGAGTCATAGCAACATCAATCTCAGAATATAGTGGATACTAGGGATCAAACCCTAACAAAACTAACTCGATTACATGATAAATCTCATCCAACCCATCACCGTCCAGCAAGCCTACAATGGAATTACTCACGCACGGCGGTGAGCATCATGAAATTGGTGATGGAGGAAGGTTATTGATGACGATGGCGACAGATTCCCCTCTCTGGAGCGCCGAACGGACTCCAGATCAGCCCTCCCAAGAGAGTTTAGGGCTTGGCGGCGGCTCCGTATCGTAAAACGCGATGTATCCTTCTCTTTGATTTTTTCTCCCTGAACACGAATATATGGAGTTGAGGTCGGTGGAGCGTCATGGGGCCCACGAGGCAGGGGGCGCGCCCAGGGGGTAGGGCGCGCCCCCACCCTCGTGGACAGGGTGTAGGCCCCCTGACGTGGATTCTTCTACCAGTATTTTTTATATATTCCAAAAATAATCTCCTTTGATTTTCAGGTCATTCTGAGAACTTCTATTTCTGCACAAAAATAACACCATGGCAATTCTGCTGAAAACATCATTAGTCCGGGTTAGTTCCATTCAAATCATGCAAGTTAGAGTCCAAAACAAGGGCAAGAGTGTTTGGAAAAGTAGATACGACGGAGACGTATCAGCCCCAGAGGCTCATGAGGAGCAACCCCTTCGCTACGCATCTTCAGCTACCCCGACATCCCTTCAACAACGGAACCAAGTGACATTTTCCGAGTTTATTCAGCTAGGAGCGCCCCCCCGGGCTGCATCATTCCCAGGCCGCGTGGGCCTATCCCTGCGTCATGTATCCTTTTTACATATTTAGCTTACTCTGCTGGGGGCGCGCCTCGGGCTGCATCATCCCCAGGCCGCTCCGGTCCGACCCAATGGCATGTATCATTCTTGCATTTACCTAAGCCAGTTTGTCCCTTGCATAAGCTATCTATTGTTATCACCTGCCTGATTGTCACCCATCGTGATCGCCATGTCGCCGATCTTCCCCATGCTCGTCCCGCAACGGGAGCTACTCACGCTGGCACGACGCTTGTTCTCGGGTCCGTCCGTGCCATGCTGACAAATCTGAGCGGTCGAGATCTGACTTGTGGCACGCCCCGTGCACGTCACCTCACCAAGCTCTCATTGCCTTCATCTTCTGGCAGAGCGACCAGTGGCAGACTGACAATCGTAGTGGCAATTTGTGTCCCTCCTCACGCTAACCTACAGGAACTTCCTGAGGACAACAGCAGGTGGTACCGCAGGCTCCCTCTTCTCCCATGCCATTCGCTTGCGTGTTAAAAGGGGGGCTCCTGAGCATCGCGACTCAGGAGCTCTTACTGTCTCTCCAGCCCACACCCCCTAGCCTTGACCACAACACCGCGACCTGGCATACCTGCGGCGGCTGAGCTCGCTCGAGGGCCGGGACATGAGGACGCATAGCACATAGAAGAGCGTGGAGAAGAGGGGGAGGCTCACACAGGCCTAACCTAGCTACACTATGGCCGTCGACACACGAGTCAGCTGCAGCACAAGGAACCGACTCTGGACTACCAAGATAAGTTTCATGCCCGTGTCGACCAAGTTCTACTGCATAGGATTCTCACATGTCGTAGCCTTTTCATGGCAAGGTTGCCTCCCTTTTCTACCCGTCGATGGCTGCTTGCGTGCTAAAGGGGACCTCTTGAGCATCGCGCCTCAGGAGCTCTTGCGGGACCTCGGGCCGCTCATCTCCTGGCCTTCACCACGGCATCGTGACCTGGCATACTAGCGATGGCTGCAGCCTGCCTGGGGACCGGGACCTATCGGCGTAGAGCACCAAGCTGCCGCAGGGTAGGAAAGGGGAGACCTAGCAGAAACAGGACATGCATTCGCAAATTTTCATAATGAGGATAATATCAACAATAGACATTACAGACCCTTTACACGCCCCCGCGGGGTCCATCTCAATTACTCGCAGGGAAAACAGAAGGGAGTTTCTTGGGGACCTATCTACACGCGCCTGCGTGGCCGACGCCATCATCAACAGTGGGCCACGGGAGGCCGGTGCAACCCCATCCAGATCAGCGACGGCGGCGGCCGGACGCTGCGGCCTTGCTTCAGGCACAGCGAGAGCTCGGGGGCACGTAGCTGTCGTTGCTCGTCTCTGGTGTCTCTAGGGCTCAGGAGAGTCGCTAGACTCCAAAGCGCCACCGCTACTGCTGGAGGATCTGCTGGCGAAGCCAGCGGCAGGCTCGGCGTCGGCCGTTTGGCCATGCCGACGACCCCCTCTTGGACAGCACTCCACGCGGCGGCCTTCCTCGTCGAAGCGTTTGAAGAGCATCGTGGAGGCACCGTCGTACTCAAAGTGGATGGAGAGGGCGCCTTCCGCACGGAATACTCGAGCAACCTTGCCCCAGCCATGGGTCATGAAGATCTTACCTGGGGAGACGGCTTCAACCTCCGCTCTAGTCATCGGGGCATCACAGTCGCCATGCTGCAGCCAAAGCTCGAGGGGACCCCTCGGTGGCGTCTCGACGGAGAAGAACTATGGAAAGAGAATCCAAGTGCGTGAAGGCATCGCCGCCCACATCACGAGTTCGCGCGAGGAGACGTAGCATGGGCTCCTAGCGTGATGGCGTGCGTCACCACGGTGCGGTGACCACAACCACGGCGTGGGTGGTGTAGCTTGCTGCCTTTCCCTCCGGAGCCCTCGGCTTGGGCGTACAGAGGCAGCGGATACCCGGGAGGTGGACGCTCGCACCAAGGCATCGACACCTCCGTCCTCACGACTATGTCGCGGCGGTGGGCCAGCCTCTTCTTCGGCGGAAGTGGCCCGGGCTCGTCGCGGGGTTTTTTTTCCCTTCTTTACGGCAGAGAACCTCCGTATCGGCGCCGTGAGTGTCGCTGCCAGCGATGAAGCAAGGGAGAAGAAGCGAGCGGAGCAGGAAGGGATGAGCGACGGGGGCTCCGCCCCCTCCTCATTTATAGCGGGAGAAAGCCAACCAGTGATCCCCACGATCAAAGGTAATGATGATTTTTCTCTGCATGCAGCAGGAACTTGTCAAGTCGGGCAGTTGCCGAGGCAGCATGGGGAAGCGGAGACGCCCACGTACCATCGATCGCCACGCATCAACCGAGGCAGCAGGCTACTGGGGCCCGCGGCGCCCAGCACTTGCCCCTTGGATTCGCCTCGAAGCCAAGTCCGAGCGCACCATGGGCCCGGGGCTACTGTCGGCGTCTTGGGAACGGGGGTCCCCAGACTTGCCTGCCCGCGGCCCACAGCATGACTCTGCCAGCGGCCCCGTACGGCCCATCTTCACCAACAAACACTCAAGACCCTCGCGAGGGGACAAGCCTCGCGAGGTGGACGATGCAAGACATCCTCAGGGGAGGCCTCACCAGGCTGGCTCGCGAGGGGCGGAGAGATCAAGGCAAGGGGCACCTCACGAGGTTCCTGTGACGCAAGCCATGACGACCGAGGCCGGGCGAGAACTAGGCGGGCGCACAATGTCCTCGCTTCCTCTTTGGTGTTAAAGAGGCAAGCGCATGCGAGGAGTCCCGAGGCATCGGGCAAAGGTTTCCATATCAGTGCAACCAGACCAAGACCAGCAGGACGGCAGGATGGAGGTCGCCATGGAACCCAGGACGGCGTCACCACCAGAGCCTTTGGCAGGCGAAGACAACCTTTAGTCAAGATAACTTGTACTAGTTGTCTCCCTTTAAATTTGGCCGTTGTGGCATCCCTTCCCGCCAGCATTTGGAAAGAGGACCAGGGCCTCTATAAATAGGTCTAGCCACCAAACTAGGAGGCAACTGGTCCGAGGCAATTCAGATCATCCTCATCCACACAAACTCACCAAGCACAAGAGCACCTCTCCTCAGGAGGTTGTTCTTCCCTTGTAACTGTTCACCCTCAGCCCAAGAGGCAATCCAGCCCACCACACTGGACTAGGGTATTGTCGGCGTCCTGGGAAACGGGATCCCTAGACTTGCCTGCCTGCGGCCCACGGTGTGACTCCACCTGTGGCCCTGTACGACCCATCTTCACCGACACAACACTCAAGACCCTCGCGAGGGGCAAAGCCTCGCAAGGCGGACGACGCAAGACCTCCTCGGGGGCGGCCTCACTAGGCTGGCTCACGAGGGGTGGAGAGATCAAGGCAAGGGGCGCCTCGCGAGGTTCCTATGACGCAAGCCATGACGACCAGGGCCAGGCGGGCGTCAGCGTGCAGTGTCCTCGTTTACTCTTTGGTGCTAAAGAGGCGAGCGCAGGCGCGTTGTCCCGAGGCGTCAAGGAAAGGTTTCCATATCGGTGCAACGAAACCAAGACCAACAGGACGACGGGACGGAGGTCACCATGGAGCCCAAGACAGCGTCGTCAATAGAGCCTTTGGCAGGCAAAGACCATCTTTTGTCAGGATAACTTGTACTAGCTGTCCCCCTTCAAATTGGCTGTTGTGGGATCCCTTCCCGCTTAATATTCGGGAAGAGGACCCGGGCCTCTATATATAGGACTAGCCACCATCGTAGCGGGATCATCTCATCTAGGACCGTGTCCACTCCACCAAGGCACAAACTCGCCAAGCACAAGAGCACCTCTCCTCAGGAGGCTGTTCTTGCCTTGTAACTGTTCATCCTCAGCCCAAGAGGCAATCCACCACACCACACTGGAGTAGGGTATTACACGACATCGGTGGCCCAAACTAGTATAAATCTCGGGTCCCTTTTTTCTACGGGTTCGACGCGCTGAGCCTTGAGATCGCAGTGAGGGTGAGTGCTTGGGGGAGGAGAGATCTTCGAGTGCACCCCAGTGTTTGAACCTCAAGGATTTTGCCGGAACCCGAAATCCAACATTTGGCGCGCCAGGTAGGGGTGCGCTGAAGCTTTCCTTCCGTTGATCCACGTTCCACCGCATCCATGTCAGACGCGCGCCGAGCGCCGGGCCGCCCTCGCCGCCCTTGTCGCTCAGATAGCCCCTGTCGGTGGGCCTTCCCATCGTTCTCCATCTCCTGTTGCCAACGCCACTACTGGCCCGACAGCAAACGAGTAGCAGGCATCGTCACTGCACCCCTCCGTGCGGCGGGACGGCCGCACCGCCACCCCATCGCTGACTACGGCCGGCTCATCGTCTCACGCTCGCCACTCACTCACGGACGCGCAGGCTACGCTGCTCATGGCACACGAGCTCCTGCGTTACCGCCCGGTCGACGACCTCTACGAGGACTGGTTGGGCCGCATCGCCGAGCTCGTCAGCGCCGCGGGAGGCTCTCCTGCACCATCCCTCTCACTACCTCACCCACCTCTAGCCGCGGGTGATGTAGCTCACGGAGCGCCTCTGCCGCCTCTGCATCAACATGGTGCCTTTGCGCCGAGACACACAGCTCATGAAGTGCCACAACCCCCTCTGTGTCAAGACGGTGTCCTTGCCCCAAGACGTGCGGTCCCGCGGCATGATCCACCACACCACACTGGAGTAGGGTATTGTCGGCGTCCGGGGAAATGGGATCCCCAGACTTGCCTGCCTGCGGCCCATGGCGTGGCTCCACCTGCGGCCCTGTACGACCCATCTTCACCCGCACAACACTCAAGACCATCATGAGGGGAGAAGCCTCGCAAGGCGGACGATGCAAGACCTCCTCGGGGGTTGCCTCACCAGGATGGCTCGCGTGGGGCGGAGAGATCAAGGCAAGGGGCGCCTCGCGAGGTTCCTATGATGCAAGCCATGACGACTAGGGCCAGGCGGGCGCCAGCGCGCGCAGTGTCCTTGTTTACTCTTTGGTGCTAAAGAGGCGAGCGCAAGCGCGGAGTCTCGAGGCGTCAAGGAAAGGTTTCCATATCGGTGAAACGAAAACAAGACCAGCAGGACAGCAGGACGGAGGTCACCATGGAGCCCAAGACGGCGTCATCAATAGAGCCATTGGCAGGAGAAGACCATCATTTGTCAGGATAACTTGTACTAGTTGTCCCCCTTCAAATTGGCTGTTGTGGGATCCCTTCCTGCCTAATATTTGGGAAGAGGACCCGGGCCTCTATATATAGGACTAGCCACCATCGTAGCAGGATCATCTCATCTAGGACTGTGTCCACTCCACCAAGGCACAAACTCACCAAGCACAAGAGCACCCCTCCTCAGGAGGCTGTTCTTCCCTTGTAACTGTTCATCCTCAGCCCAAGAGGCAATCCACCACACCACACTGGAGTAGGGTATTACACCACATCAGTGGCCGGAACCAGTATAAATCTCGTGTCCCTTTTTTCTGCGCGTTCGACGCGCTGAGCCTTCAGATCGCGGTGAGGGTGAGTGCCTAGGGGAGGAGAGATCTTTGTGTGCACCCCAGTGTTTGAACCTCAAGGGTTTTTCCGGAACCCGAAATCCTACATTTGGTGCGCCGGGTAGGGGTGCGCTGAAGCTTTCCTTCCGTTGACCCACGTTCCACCACATCCATGTCAGACACGCGCCGAGCCTGCGCCGAGCGCCGGGCCGCCCTCGCCGCCTGTGTCGCTCAGACAGCCCCTGTCGGTGGGCCTCCCCTTCGTTCTCCATCTCCTGTTGCCAACGCCACTACCGGCCCGACAGCAAATGAGTAGCAGGCATCGTCACTTCGCCCCTCCGTGCGGCGGGACGGCCGCACCACCACCCCATCGCTGACTACGGCCGGCTCATCGTCTCACACTCGCCACTCACCCACGGACGCGCAGGCTACGCTGCTCATGGAATGCGAGCTCCTGCGTTACCGCCCGGTCGACGACCTCTATGAGGACTGGTTGGGCCGCATCACCGAGCTCGTCAGTGCCGCGGTAGGCTCTCCTGCACCATCCCTCTCACTACCTCACCCACCTCCAGCCGCGGGCGATGTAGCTCAAGGAGCGCCTCTGCCGCCTGTGCATCAATACGAAGCCTTTGTGCCGAGACGCGCAGCTCACGGAGTGCCACCACCCCCTCTGTGTCAAGACGGTGTCCTTGCCCCAAGACGTGCGGTCCCGCGGCATGATCCACTACGCCGTGTGGCCGCGCACGAAGAAGGAAGCTGCCAAGAGGTTCCCCGATTGCAAGAAAACGCTCCTGTGCTCCCAGCACCACCACGACAAGGCCGCATTCCGCCTGTGGTAGTGGTGCACGGACATCGAGGCCAGGCCCCGCATCAGCAATGGGCCTCGGTGGCCACGGCAGGCTGCCACGCCTTCACTCCTGAGCTGTGTAGCATTGTCTGGCTAGGCAAGTTCAAGCCGGATCTGCCTCTTCGCTACGATGGAATCCCGACCCTGCGGAGTTCCTGCAGCTCTACGAACTGAACATCGAGGCGGCCAGTGGCGACGAAAAAGTCATGGCAAACTCATTTCCCATGGCTCTCAATGATGGCGCTCACTCGTGGCTCCTGAACCTACCTCCAGGCTCGATCTCCTCCTGGGATGAGATGCGCGACCGCTTCGTCGCCAACTTCCAGGGTGCTCGCGACCGCCCTCTGGCTGCGGGTGACCTGCGCCACATCAAGCAACAGCCAGGAGAGACCCTGCAGAAGTACATTTAGCGCTTCAACAGCATGCGTCTCAAGATCCCCAAGGTGACGGATGTGGCCATCATCTCAGCATTTTCCGATGGCGTCCGTGACATCAAGATGAAGGAGGAGCTCGCCATCCATGAGGAGCTATGCACGACTCTGGAGCTGTTCAACATAGCGACCAAGTGCGCGAGGGCTAAGGAAGGGAGTCTCTCCCTCCTCGAGCTCCCTGTTGCCGATCCAGAGGAGAAGAAGGCCAAGGTCAAGGACGCGCAAGGGAGTGGCCGTACTCATGGCAGAGCCAGACGCAAAGCGTGGCCGGGACCCCCCCGAGTCATCCAAGGGCGACCGTCCGTTCTACGCCTTCCACAACGTGTGCAGCCACAACACCCACGATTGTCAAGAGCTCAGGGCCATTCGAGATGGACGCTTCGGTCGACGCCCCGAGCGCAACGACCGGGGCTACCACCATGGAGGAGGACGAGGGGGAGGACGCTGGGATAATCGCGGCCCCCGCCAGGAGTGGCGCGACCAGCCTCGTGAGGATCGCTGACAGGACCAGCCTCGTGAGGGCGCCTGGAGGGACCATACTCGCAAGGACCATCCATAGGGCAATCCTGGTCTCCCTCCGCTACCGCCACCACCAAGGAGGAATGATGACCACCATCAGGACGAGGGGGCTAGGGGCTTCCAGGAGCCGCGCACCCTTGCTTGCATCTTGGGTGGTGCTCAGGCCCCGGCTTCCCAACGCATCTTCAAGCAGTTCTCTCGCGAGGTGAATGCAACCCTCCCCAAGCTCGAGGCCACGCGCTCGCTCAGATGGTCCAAGTATGCCATCACCTTCTGCTCGGCGGACCAACTCAAATGCGCGGCGACCGCCGGCGTCCTCTCGATACTCTGCTCACCCGTCATCAGCAATGTCCGAGTCACCAAGACCCCCAATGACGGCGGCGTGGGGCTCAGTGTCTTGTCCGTCGAGACATTCGACAACCTTGAAGTGCCCTATGATTAGCTGCAGCCTACTAATCCATTTTCAAGAGTGACCGATGGCTCCACTACCCCGATAGGGCAAGTTCGTCTCCCTGTAACCTGTGGTCAGCGCGACAACTACCACACTGAGCTCATCGAATTCGACGTTGCTCACTTCCGTCTGTCGTATAATGACATCCTTGGGTAGCCAGCATTAGCCAAATTCATGGTAGTGACCCACCATGGCTACAGCATCCTCGAGATGTCGAGAAGCGGCGGAATCATCACAGTCCCCTGCGAAGAAAGGGGCGCGGTGTGCTCCCTCGAGCGCGCCTTCCAAGCCACAACAATCGAAGACCCTAATAGCGAGGACGCGCAGTACCCTCCTAAGGCCATCCCCAAGAAGAAGAAGCAACTACTCCACACAAGGCCTCAAGGGAGCGGCACCTCTAGTGGTGCCACCTTAGGATCGGCGCCCGCACCTGGGGCGCCTCCCTCCCTCGCATAGAAAGGCACACCCGGCGCCCTCCTCGGGCAGGGCTCGGGGGCTCTCTTCTAGAGGGCCTCAGACCTGGCCAACATCACGAGGGAGGCGCTCGGGCACCACGTGGAGGCGTGCTTCGCGGCACATTTCCCTCAGGAGGTCATCGAGCGAGGAGCGCCCGACGCTCATGAGTTCGTCGTCAAGGCCACTCAGGAGCTTCAAGAAGTAAGGGCGATACACGGCGACGGCCGCCCACCTGGTGTAGATCCCCACCCGGGCGAAGGTGGCGAGTTGCGCGTCTGCATCGACATCCCAGGGCTCAACAGGGCCCCATCTCAGGAGTGCTTCTAGCCTTCGCGTGCTGGCCGGTGTGAGGGTCCACCTCACAGCTATGTTCGCATGCCGCTCGGCCTGCCGAGCATGGCAGCCGCCTTCCAGCACAATCTACGGAGCATCCTGGTGACCCAGGAGCACAGGCATCATGCTGTCCTGGAAGAGATGGAGACGGTCCTCGGGGAGCCACCTGAGCCCCCAGAGCCTCCTGAGGCTCAGGGTCTCGACGGCTCGTGAGGAGCGATTTCTTTAGAGCGCGCCTTCAACTACCCCAAAGCCCCTTCAACAACAAAACTAGGTGACATTTTCCAAGTTCATTCAGCTGGGAGCGCCGGTTGGGCTGCATTATTCCTAGGTCGCATGGGCCTATCCCTGCAACGTGTATCCTCTTGCATCTTTAAGCTTACATTACTGGGGGCTCCCCTCGGGCTGCATCATCCCCAGGCCGCTTGGGTCCGTCCCGGTGGCATGCATCATTCTCACATTTACCTAAGCTAGTTTTCTTTCCATGGATAAGTTGTTTATAGTCATCACCTGCTTGATTGCCACCCACCGCGGGAGCCATTCACGCCAGCACGACGCTTGTGCTCGGGTTCGTCCCTGCAATGCTGATAAATATGAGCGGTCGAGCTCTGGCCCGCGGCACACCCGCGCACGTCACCTCACCAGGCCCTCAGTGCCTTCACCTTCTTGCGGAGCGACCAGTGGCAGACCGACAATCATAGTGGTAATTTGCGTCCCTCCTCAAGCCAACCCGCAGGAACCTCCTGAGGATAATAGCGGGCGGCACCGCGGGGTCCCTCTTCTCCCATGCAATTCACTTGCGCGTTAAAAGGGGGGCTCCTAAGCAACATGGCTCAGGAGCTCTGACTGGCTCTCCAGCCCTCACCCCCTGGCCTTGACCACGACAACACGACCTGGCATACTAGTGGCGGTTGAGCTTGCTCGAGGGCCGGGACCTAAGGATGTAGAGCACATAGAAGAGCGTGGAGAAGAGGGGGAGGCTCGCACGGGCCTAACCTGGCTACACTACGGCCGTCGCCTCCCTTTCCCACCTTTTAAGTAGCTGCTTGCACGCTAAAGGGGACCTCTTGAGCATCGCGCCTCAAGAGCTCTTACTGGAGCTTGGGACGCTCACCTCCTAGCCTTGACCACGGCATCGTGACTTGGCATACCAGCGACGGCTACAGCCTGCCTGGGGACCGGGACCTGTCAGTGTAGAGCACCAAGCTGCCGCGGGGTTGGAAAGGGGAGACCGAGCCAAAGTGGGACATGCATTCGCGAATTTTCATAGTAAGGACAATATCAACAAAAGACATTACATACCCTTTACACGCCCCCACGGGGTTCGTCTTGATTCCTCGGAGGGAACGAAAGAAGGGAGTTTTTAGGGGCCCTATCTACATGCGCCAAAAGCCGCCGACGCCATCATCAACAGTGGGCCATAGGAGGCCGACACGAACCCCATCCAAATCAGCAACGGTGGCGGCCGGACGCTACTGCCTTGCTCCGGGCGCGGCGAGAGCTCGAGGGCACATAGCTGTCTCCGGAGTCTCGTCGGGTTCGGGAGAATCGCTGGACCACCAGGAGTCACCGCTGCTACTGGAAGAGTTGCTAGCGAAGCCAGCGGCAGGTTCAGCATTGGCCGCTGCGCCGTCCTGACGACTCCCTTCAGGGCAGCACTCCGAGTGGCGGCCTTCCTTGTCGAAGACCTTGAAGAACATCGTGGAGGCATTGCCGTACTTAAAGTGGATGGCGAGGGTGCCTTTCACACGGCAGACTCGAGGAACCTCGCCCCAGCCACGGGTCCTGAAGATCTTTCCTGAGTACACGGCATCGACCTCCGCTCCAATCGCCGGGGTGTCGCAGTCGGCGTGCTGCAGCCAAAGCTCGAGGGGGCTCCTCAGTGGCATCTTGGCGGTGAAGAACTGCGGGAAGCGAATCCAAGTGCGCGGAGGCATCACCGCCCACATCACGAGTTCGCGCGAGGAATCCATGGTGTGGGCTCGTAGGGCGACGGCGTGCGTCACCACGGCGCGGCGACCACGGCCACAGCACGGGCGGCGCCTGTCGGTGTCAAAACTGGCGGATCTCGGGTAGGGGGTCCCGAACTATGCGTCTAAGGAAGATGGTAACATGAGGCAGGGGACACGATGTTTTACCCAGGTTCGGGCCCTCTTGATGGAGGTAAAACCCTACGTCCCGCTTGATTTATTCTTGATGATATGAGTATTACAAGAGTTGGTCTACCACAAGATCGGAGAGGCTAAACCCTAAAAGCTAGCCTATGGTATGATTGTTTGTTGTCCTACGGACTAAAACCCTCCGGCTTATATAGACACCGGAGGGGGTAGGGTTACACAAGGTCGGTTACAAAGGAGGAGATATACATATCTGTATTGCCTAGCTTGCCTTCCACGTCAAGTAGAGTCCCATCCGGACACATGACGAAGTCTTCAATCTTGTATTCGTAGTCCCATAGTCCGGTCAAAGGATATAATCTGGCTGTCCGGAGGCCCCCTAATCCAGGACTCCCTGAGTAACCCCTGAACCAGGCTTCAATGACGACGAGTCCGGAGCGCAGTGTTGTCTTCGGCATTGCAAGGCGGGTTCTTCTCCAAATTTCGAATGTTTGTTAAGAAGTTTCCCATCCCATTGTTTGGACCTCTTGGCTTCTGCGCCCAATAAGGGCTATCTCCCACGCGTCGAATGAATACAAGGCGCTAGGGCATTTTTTACATTCGCCCCCCTAGCCAGATAAATACTATTGATTTTCCTAAGCCGATAGCGGTTTCTTCTCCGGGTTTGTTAATGAACACCAAAATGATGTCTCCGGATGTTACTATCACGTTGGGCGATTACAAGTTTCTTTCTTCTCCAATGGTTCTTGGTAACTCGGATATTGATCTTATTCTCGGAATGGATTGGCTTTCTAAGCACAAGGCTCAGCTTGATTGTGCAGCCAGGCAGATTCAATTGACTCATTCGTCTGAGGATGTAATTGTCTTTGCCGCTCGTGATGATACCATACGTCTGTTTTCTCTCAATGAGAAGGGTGAACTCGATGCCATCTCGCAAATTCCAGTCGTTTGCGAATATCAAGACGTCTTTCCAGAAGAGCTTCCAGGAATGCCTCCGCACCGGCCAGTTGAATTCGTTATTGATCTTGAGCCCGGCACAGAACCTGTGTGCAAACGTCCTTACAAGCTCGGACCTGAAGAGTTGAAGGAGCTGAAGAAGCAACTCGATATTCAAGAGAAAATGGGTCTCATCCGTCCTAGTTCTTCTCCGTGGGGTTGTGGTGTTCTTTTTGTGAAGAAGAAGGATGGAACGGACCGACTTTGTGTTGATTACCGTCCATTGAACAAGAAGACCATCAAGAAAAAATACCCACTTCCCAACATCAACGAGCTGTTCGAACAACTTAAAGGTGCTCAAGTATTCTCCAAGCTTGATCTCCGTATGGGTTATCATCAGATTTGAATCCGTGAGCAAGATATTCCCAAGACGGCTTTCAGGACAAGCTTTGGTTCATATGAATACACTGTCATGTGGGTGCACGTCCTTCTCTGCCCCCCTAGTGACAGTGTATTCATATGAACCAAAGCTTGTCCTGAAAGCCGTCTTGGGAATATCTTGCTCATGGATTCAAATCTGATGATAACCCATACGGAGATCAAGCTTGGAGAATACTTGAGCACCTTTAAGTTGTTTGAACAGCTCGTTGATGTTGGGAAGTGGGTATTTTTTCTTGATGGTCTTCTTTTTCAATGGACGGTAATCAACACAAAGTCGGTCCGTTCCATCCTTCTTCTTCACAAAAAGAACACCACAACCCCACGGAGAAGAACTAGGACGGATGAGACCCATTTTCTCTTGAATATCGAGTTGCTTCTTCAGCTCCTTCAACTCTTCAGGTCCGAGCTTGTAAGGACGTTTGCACACAGGTTCTGTGCCGGGCTCAAGATCAATAACGAATTCAACTGGCCGGTGCGGAGGCATTCCTGGAAGCTCTTCTGGAAAGACGTCTTGATATTCACAAACGACTGGAATTTGCGAGATGGCATCGAGTTCACCCTTCTCATTGAGAGAAAACAGACGTATGGTATCATCACGAGCGGCAAAGACAATTACATCCTCAGACGAATGAGTCAATTGAATCTGCCTGGCTGCACAATCAAGCTGAGCCTTGTGCTTAGAAAGCTAATCCATTCCGAGAATAAGATCAATATCCGAGTTACCAAGAACCATTGGAGAAGAAAGAAACTTGTAATCGCCCAACGTGATAGTAACATCCGGACACAGGACGAAGTCTTAAATCTTGTATTCGTAGTTCCATAGTCCGACCAAAGGATATAATCCGGCTGTCCGGAGACCCCCTAATCCAGGACTCCCTCAGCGTCATTCGCCGCCTCTCCCTCCAGAGCCCTCGGCTCGGGCGTATAGAGGCAGCGGATACCCGGGAGGTGGCCACTCGCATCAAGGCCTTGACACCTCCGGCCTCACGACTATGTCGCGACGGTGGGCTAGCCTCTTCTTCGGCGGAAGTGGCGTGGGCTCGTCGATGGTTTTTTCCCTTCTCTACGATCGAAAACCTCTGCATCGGCGCCATGAGTGTCGTTGCTAGAGACGGAGCAAGGAAGAAGGAGAAGCAGGAGGAGTGAAGGAAGAGATGGGTGGCAGGGGCTTCGCTTCCCCCTTCCCATTTATAGCCAAAAGGGGGCCAACCGCCGTCCTCCACGATATAAGGTAATAACAACCTTTTTTCTGCATGCAGCAGGGACTCGTCGAGCCGGGCAATTGCCGAGGCAGCATGGTGAAGCGGAGACGCCCACGTCCAATCAATCACCATGCGTCAAGCGGGGCCGTAGGCTATTGGGGCCTGCATCGCTCCACACTTGCCCCTTGGCTTTGCCTTGAAGCCATGTCCGAGCGCGCCTTGGGCCCGGGGGCTAATGTCGGCGTCCTGGGAACGGGGGTCCCTTGAATTGCCTGCCTGTGGCCAACGGCGTGGCTCCACCGGCGGCCCTGTATGGCCCATCTTCACCGGTAAAACACTCAAGACCCTCGCGAGGGGCCAAGCCTCGCGAGGCGGACGACGCAAAACCTCCTCGGGGGTGGCCTCACCAGGCTGGCTCATGAGGGGCAGAGAGATCAAGGCAAGGGGCGCCTCGCGAGGTTCCTGTGATGCAAGGCATGACAACCAGGGCCAGGCGGGCGCCAGAGCGCACAGTGTCCTCGTTTCCTCTTTGGTGCTAAAGAGGCAAGCGCAGGCGCGGAGTCCCGAGGCGTCAAGCAAAGGTTTCCATATTGGTGCGACGAGACCAAGACCAGTTGGATGGAGGTCACCATGGAGCCCAAGACGGCGTCATCACCAGAGCCTTTGGCAGGCGAAGACCATCTTTTGTCAGGATAACTTGTACTAGTTGTCCCCCTTCAAATTGGCCGTTGTGGGATCCCTTCCTTCCTAATATTTGGGAAGAGGACTCGTGCATCTATATATAGGACTAGCCACCATCGTAGGGGGATCATCTCATCTTGGACCGGATCCACCCCACCAAGGCACAAACTTGCCAAGCAGAAGAGCACCTCTCCTCAGGAGGTTGTTCTTCCCTTGTAACTGTTCATCCTCAGCCCAAGAGGCAATCCATCACACCACACTAGAGTAGGGTATTACACCACATCAGTGGCCCGAACCAGTATAAATCTTGTGTCCCTTTGTTTTGCGGGTTCGACGCACTGAGCCTTGAGATTGTGGTGAGGGTGAGTGCTTGGGGGAGGAGAGATCTTCGTGCGCACCCCAGTGTTCGAACCTCAAGGGTTTTGCCGGAACCCGAAATCCGACAGGTATTACACCACATCGGTGGCCCGAACCAGTATAAATCTCGTGTCCCTTTGTTCTGCGAGTTCGACGCGCTGAGCCTTGAGATCGCGGTGAGGGAGAGTCAAGGGGGAGGAGAGATCTTCGTGCGCACCCCAGTGTTTGAACCTCAAGGGTTTTGCCGGAACACGAAATCCGACACCGGCCTTCAACACTGCCCCTGGGTAACATCACTTTTATTCTCTATCTCCTTATGCTCTTATACTTGTACTGATCCCTCATAACCCGTGCAGTGGGCAAGCAAAGCCTAGAAAGAAGGCAAACATGACCAAACTGGTTGAAAATCCTAAAGTCCATGAAGCGGAGCAGCAAGTCCCAGCACCAGACGTTTCTGAAAAAGAACCAGAAGAACCTACCAATGATGCCCCGCCAGAAACAACTTATCTTTCCCATGATCACACAAATATCAATGTTTTGAACACCGAATCATGAAGCCCACTTATACTGTCAAAAGAGCATAATGAAGATGTTATGATCACTGGCAGCAGCTTCAAAGAACCGGGACAGCCTACCGTCTTGGCCAAACACTCCGCCGAAGAAGAATTCATTGAAAAGCGGAAAGTGAGATTCAACATTACTGATTATTCTCAACTAAGCATCAGTGAAGTATTCTTTGGTTATCTCAGCCAAGTTCATAGCAGCCGTGACCTTGAGATTGCCATGGTGAAGCAGATGCACCAGAAATATGAGGTATGAAATCGGGCTTAAATACATTATGCATATCCTATTAGCCCCCAAGTCTACTGAGTATAATAGAATTGAATATGCTGTAGACTTTAGAATAGCAATGAGTATAAAGCATCTTTGATTAAAAATCCTTCAAAAAAGTTGTCTTTCACTTAAACCGGACTTTAATGATCAACATTGCATCTGTAGCCCCCAAGGGCCGGTTTAATCAGCATGAATGAACCAGTACATATCATTGTTTGAAGATCAAAACGTACTCATGTCCTCCATGTAACGGTTGTGGTTGTCTACGGCACTACCGGGTCATCATAAAGTAGTAATGAAATACGAGCAAATATGCATTAGCCCCCAAGTGCTTAGTACTGTTGCTTGCAAAGTGCTTGGGACTTAGTCATATAAGCCATTGTAGGAAGAATTCTTCAGTAGGCATTAGCCCCCAAGTGCCAAATGTTGTTGATTGCAAAAGGCTTGGGACTTACATTCCTGTAACCCGGATATGAATTTGTTTGTAACACTATGTTTATACAGGACGCCACTGCTAGACTTCAATCACAATTGGCTGATGCAAAGACCCAGCTGGAGAATCAAGAATCTAAGACCCAGAAAGCGGATTCAAAATTCCAATTTAGCATGGCTGAAACGGAAAAGCTGAAGACCAGTTTTGAGGCTGAAAGAAATGCCTGGCTGAGGAAAATACTACTTTGACGCAGCAGGCTGAAAAAGATGACGCAGTTCTTCAAGAGGTAACCACTGAGCTTACCGTTTTAAAAGCACCGTTTATCGCAGATGGTTTCTGCTATCTTTGGTGAGTCGTCGTGTTAATATTGAAATTGAATCTCTTCCTTGATGGTATAAATCACATCTAACCAATTCATAATTATTACTCAGGTCCTAGGAGCCGCAATCTTGACCAAGAGATGCTTGTGAAGCTCAAGGCTATTTATACGCTTGTTGAACAACTATATAGTGGAGCTCAGCGCACACTAGCACAGATTTCTCCCAAAAATCAAGGACCCAATCTGCTGAGTGACATCTTAAAGAAATTCTCAATTCTGCCTGCGAGGATTAAGAAATAAAACGTTCATGTGGAAGAGCCGGTGCCGTGACGGCCTTGAGCCGTGCCAAGGCATGGGTACCAGAGCTAGACCCGGCTAAGGTAGCTACTGGGTATCCAAGTTTGAAAGAAAATGGCACTTGTTTTGATCAGAAGGACCTCATGGCTTGCGTGAAGGAAAAACGTCCTGTGGCGACTCTAATTGCTGATGAGACAAACCTATCAAATATCAGCCAGCTTATGATGCAGAAAATCAAAAGAAGCCCATGCCGGCTTATAATGTGATGGATCTGATTCCCCCAATCCGTAAGCATACTTTCACCCCTGAAGTTGATTCGTCCGATCTTATAGATGATGAAGTTGAATTCCATGCCTTACGTGGCATTGATTGCTCATCACCAAACTTCCAGACGGCGGAGGAGGACGAAGAACCGAAAAAGGATGATGCAGAAGCTTCAAGTCGCCAAGACCAAGAAGATTGATCTGCTGGGTGGCTCAAATATTTGAACTTTGGAAAACACTTGATCCTTTTGGCTCACTGAGTCATGTAATAGGCTAGTGAAACTTTGATCTGTAGTGCCATCGTGCACGTTTTTGCTTTCTTCCATACCATTTGATCCGCCATTTGAAGAGCGTATCACTTTATGCTTATGGTAACGTCAATTTTTGCAGATGAGATTTTATCATTACCCTGCACACAAGTAAATCACAATTGCCCTGGCGGTTTACTGCGGGCAGGTCATAATACCCCATATAAAACCACTGGTGACGAAAACAATTGATAACCAGGGCCGGTATAATCATGATTATAAAAAAGAATATCATACCTGTGGTATGTGATTAAAAACGGCCGGCTTATCATACCATTGCAGTAAGGGTGATAACCCAAAACTTAGAACATGACACATCCAAGTACTTTAATATCATCATATAGTGGCGCCTTATATCATCATACCCCCAAGTGTTTTGTAAGCATGGCGTATGAATCGGACCAAGAGGGATATTTACAACTATGCTTCAAATATGAGCAAGAAGCCCCCAAGTGGTCATAACCTGTTTTGAAAACCAGTTTCTGCAATATAAACCAGTATATCCATGCATATATGATCCGTGCTATGATGATGCAATGTATGATGCAATATATGATGATGTATGTGTAGGATGACTGTCAAATCACGGGTTCCGGCAAAACCCATAAGGTTCTAACACTGGGGTGCGCGCGAAGATCTCCCCCTACCTACTCACGCCCTCAACCTCGCCACGATCTCAAAGGCTAGCTTGACAAACTCGCAACACAAGAGACACAAGATTTATACTGGTTTGGCCCACCGTTGTGGTGTGATACCCTACTCCAGTGTGGTGTGGTGGATTGCCTCTCAGGCTGAGGATGAACAGTACAAGGGGAAGAACGGCCTCCTGAGGTGAGGTGTTCTTGTGCTTGGTGGGCTTGTGTGATTGAGGATGATCTGAATGATCCGTCCCCCTCTATGGTGGTGGCTAGTCCTATTTATAGAGGCCCTGGTCCTCTCCCCAAATATTGAGCGGGAAGGGAGCCAACAACGACCAATTTGAAAGGGGACAGCTAGTACAAGTTATCCTGACAAAAGCAGTCTTCGCCTGCCAAAGGCTTTGGTGGTGACGCTACCTTGGGCTCCATGGTGACCTCCGTCCTGCCGTCTTGCTGGTCTTGGTCTTGTTGCACCAATATAGAAACCTTTGCTTGACGCCTCGGTACTCTTCGTATGCGCTTGCCTCCTTAACACCAAAGAGGAAACAAGGACACTATGCGCGCTGGCACCCGCTTGGCACCCGCCTGGTCTCAATCGTTATGGCTCACGTCATTGGAACCTCGCGAGGTTTGCCTTGCCTTGATCTCTCCGCCCCTCGCGAGCCAGCCTGGTGAGGACGCTCCTGAGGAGGTCTTTTGTCGTCCGCCTTGTGAATCTTGGCCCCTCGCGAGGGTCTTGAATGCTTGTTGGTGAAGATGGGTCATACGGGCCCGCTTGCAGAGCCACGCCGTGGGCCGCAGGCAGGCAAGTCTGGGGACCCCTGTTCCCAGAACACCGACAGTAGCCCCCGGGCTCAAGGTGCGCTTGAGCTTGGCTTCGAGGCGAAGCCAAAGGGAAAGTGCGGAACGCCGCGGGCCCCAATAGCATGCGGCCTTGGTCGACGCGTGGCGACTGATTGGACGTGCGCGTCTTCGCTTCCCCACTCTGCCTCGGCAACTGCCCGACTTGACGAGTCCTTGCTCCATGCAAGGAAAAACCATCATTATTACCTTAGATCGTGGAGGGTGCTGGTTGGCCTCCCCTTGGCTATAAATGGGAGGTGGGGGCGGAGCCCCCATCACCTGTGTCTCCTCTGCCTCTCCCGCTTCTTCTCCTTCCTTGCTCCACTCCTTGCTAGTGCAGTCATGGCGCCGATTCGGAGGTTCTTGGCCGCGGAGAAGGGCAAGGCTCCCCTCAGTGATCCCGAGCTGCTCCCGCCAAAGAAGAGGAGGCCCCATCGTCGCGAGATGGTCGTGAGGCCGGTGGTGTCGAGGCTGTGGTACGAAAGGCCGCCTCCTGGGTACATGTTGCCCTTGTATGCTCACGCCGATGATTCCAGAAGGAGGAGCAATGAGCGCCGTTGCCCGCACCAGGGCTGTGGCCGCCATGCCGTGGAGACGCACGCCATCGCCCAAGAGGTCCATGGTGCGGACTCCTCGCGCGAGTTCGTACTGTGGGCGGCGATGCCCCCGAGCACATGGATTTGCTTTCCGCAGTTCTTCACCGCCGAGATGCCGCCGAGGGGCCCTCTTGAGCTTCGGCTGCAGCACGCCGACTATGATGCCCCCAGCTACTGGAGCAAAAGTGGAAGCCGTCGCCTCCGGGAGGATCTTCATGACTCGAGGCTAGGGCGAGATTGCCCGAGCCTGCCGCGCGGACGGCACCCTCGCCATCCACTACGAGTATGACGGCACCTCCATGCTATTCTTCAAGGTCTTCGACGAGGAAGGCCGCCGCTTGGAGTGCTGCCCCGAAGGAGGTCGCCAGGACGGCGCAGCGGCGGGCGCTGGGCCTGCCGCAGGCCTCGCATGCAGCTCCTCTAGTGACAGCAGCGACTCCTGGTGGTCCAGCGACTCTCTCGAGCTCGTGGAGTCTCCGGAGACGAGCGACGACAGCTACATGCCCCCGAGCTCCCATCGGGCCCGGAGCAAGGCTGCCGCGTCTGGCGGCCGTCGCCGTTGATCTGGATGGGGTTAGCACCGGCCCTTCATGGCCCACTGTTGATGATGGCGTCAGCGACGTCCGGCGCATGTAGATTGAGCTCCTGGGGATTCCTTTCCTTTTGTTTCCTGCGAGGAATCGAAATGGACCCCGTGGGGGCGTGTAAAGCGTATGTAATGTCCTTTGTTCATATCGTCCTTATTATGAAAATTTTGCGAACGCACGTCCTCCTGAGGTTAGGTCTCCCCTTTCCAACCCCGTGACATCTTGGTGCTCTACACCGACAGGTCCCGGTCCCTAGGCAGGCTACAGCCGTCGCTGGTATGCCAGGTCGCGATGCTGTGGTCAAGACCAGGAGGTGAGCGGCCCGAGGTCTAGTAAGAACTCCTGAGGCGTGATGCTCAAGAGGTCCCTTTTAGCGTGCAAGCAGCTACCTGAGGATGGGAAAGGGAGGTGACGGTGCCGCAGCAGGGCAACGAAAAGGCGAGGATCTCATGCCGTAGCGCTGGGTCGGTCTAGGTACAAGACTTATCTTGGCATTCCGGAGCTGGTTCCTCGTGTTGCGCCAGACTTGGGCGTCGGCCACTGCTGGGTAGCTAGGTTAGGTCCATGCGAGCCTCCCTCTCTTCTCCATGCTCTCCTGAGTGCTCTACATCCTCAGGTCCCGGCCCTTGAGCGAGCTCAGCCGCCGCTAGTATGACAGGTCTCCATGCCGTGGTCAAGGCCAGGGGGTGAGGGCTGGAGAGCTAGTATGAGCTCCTGAGTCACGATGCTCAGGAGCCCCCCTTTTAACGCGCAAGCGAATCGCATGGGAGAAGAGAGAGAGTTCGCGGTACCGCCTGCTGTAGTCCTCAAGAAGTTCCTGCAAGTTAGCACGAGGAAGGGCACAAATCGCCATGGTGAATGCCTGTCTGCCTCTGGTACATGGGAGGGGACTCCCTACTACGGAGAGCCCCCAGGGCGTGTACAACCCCGCCCTGACATGTGGCTTGCACGACAGGGCTAGACGAGGTGTGTCTAGGCACTCATGAGCCAGCACGGGACTCATGAGGCCCTACCTCAAGGCAGGTTGCGCCTGGTCTTGATTCTTGTTCGCTGTGGTGGTCCTGCAAGGTGGTTAGACAACCTGCGCCAAACAAATCTCCTGAGGTTATCACGTGAGAAGGCCAAGCACCAACGGCCCCAGGAGGTGACGTGAACGGGACCGGCCCACCAGACAGAGCTCAGCAGTTGGATTTATCGACGCTGCAGGGACAGGCCCGAGCACCGACGATGTGCCTAGCCTTCTCATGCGAAGGATCCTGAAGAAAGATGATCGGTGCACGGCTCCCATGGTGGGTGACAATCAAGCAGGTGATAACCATAGATTGATTATGCATGGAAAGCAAACATTCCACTGGGTCAGGCCCGAGCGGCTTGGGGATGATGCAGCCCGAGGGGCTCCCCCAGCAAGGTAAGCTAAAGACATAAACAAGAAGGGACACATGCCACAGGGAGGGCCCCACACGTCCTGGGAATGATGCAGCCCTAAGGGCGCTCCTAGCTAAATAGACTTGGAAAATGCCACCTGATTCTGCTGATGAAGGGGTGTTGAGGCAGCTGAAGGTATGCGGCGAAGGGGTTGCTCCTCACAAGCCACCGGGGCCCTGAGCCTCGGGAGGCTCTGGGGGTCTAGGCGGCCTCCGGAGGACTGTCGTCATCTCCGCCAGGACTACGTGATGCCTGTCCTCCTGACCCGCCATGACGCTCTGCAGGTTGCGCTGGAAGGCAGCAGCTACGCTCGGCAGGCCGAATGGCATGCGAACGTATAGTTGTGCGGTGGGTCCTCGCAGCGTCCCACACGCGATGGCCAGAAGAGCTCCTAAGACGCGGCCCTATTGAATCCTGGGATGTCGATGCAGATGCGCAGCTCACCACCCTCACCGGGGTGGGGAGCAGCGCCAGGTGGGCGGCAGTCGCCGTGAATCGCTCTTGCTTCCTGAAGCTCCTGAGTGCTCTTTATAATGAACTCTTGAGCGTTGGGCTCTCCTTACCCTGTGTCCTCCTGAGGGAAACGTGCCGCGAAGCACGCCTCCACGTGGTGCCCGAGCGCCTCTCTCATAATGTTGGCAAGGTCTGAGGCCCTCCAGAAGAGAGCCCCCGAGCCCTGCCAGAGGAGGGCGCCGGGCGCGCCTTCCTATGCGACAGAGGGAGGCGCCCCAGGTGGGGGCGCTGATCCTGACGTGGTGCCACTTGCGGCGCCGTTCTCCTGAGGCCCAGTATGGAGTAGTTGCTTCTTCTTCTTGGGGATGGTATCAGGAGGGTACTCGCCCTTACTGTTGGGGTCGTCGATTGCTGCAGTTTGGAAGGCATGCTCGACGGAGCACACCGCGTCTCTTTCTTCGCAGGGGATGGTGATGATTCTATCACTTCCTGGCATCTCGAGGACGTTGTAGCCGTGGTGGGTCACCGCCATGAACTTAGCCAAGGCCGGATACCCGAGGATGGCATTGTATGACAGACAGATGTGGGCGACATCGAAGTCGATGAGCTCAGTGCGGTAGTTGTCGCGCTGTCCGAATGTGACTGGGAGGCGGATCTGACCTATCGGGGTGGTGGAGCCGTAGGCCACTCCCGAGAAAGGCTTGGTGGGCTCAAGCTGATGGTAGGGCACTTGCAGGTTGTCGAACATCTCGACGGACAGGACGTTAAGCCCTGCGCCGTCGTCGATGAGAGTCTTGGTGACTTGCATGTTGCTGATGACGGGTGAACAGAGCATCGGGAGGGCGCCGGCGGTTGCCGCGCACTTGAACTGGTCTGCCGAGCTGAAGGTAATAGCGCACTTGGACCACCTGAGCAGTCAAGTAGCCTCGAGCTTGGGGAGGACTGTGTTCAGCTTGCGAGAAAACTGCTTGAAGATATTCTGTGAGGCTAGGGCTTGAGCTCCGCCCAAGATGCAGGCGATAGCACGCGGCTCCTGGAAGACCCCAGCCGCTTCGTCTTGATGGTGGTCGTCGTTCCTTCTTGGCGGTGGCGGCAGTGGAGGAAGCCCAGCATTGCCCTGAGGACGGTCCTCGCGAGGCAGATCCCTCCAGGCACCTTTGCGAGGCTGATCCTGCCAGCAGTCCTCACGAGGCAGGTCGCGCCACTCCTAGCATGGACCCCGGTCGTCCTAGCGTCCTCCTCCTCGGTCGTAGCCTCGGTCGTTGCGCTCAGGGCGTCGACCGAAGCGTCCGTCGCGAATGGCCCTGAGCTCTTGACAATCGTTGGTGTTGTGGTTGTGCACGTTGTGGAAGGTGTTGAACGGTCGGCTGCTCTTGGATGACTCGGGCTGGTCTCTGCCGCACTTCATGTCCAGCTCTACCGCGAGTAGATGGTTAGTGAGAAGGGAAATGCTCCCCTCCATAGCCCATGCACACTTTGTCGCCAGACTGAACAGCTCCAGGGATGTGCACATCTCCTCGTGGATGGCGAGCTCCTCCTTAATCTTGATGTCATGGACGCCATCGGAGAACACAGAGATGATGACCTCGTCCGTCACCTTGGGGATCTTGAGACAAACGTTGTTGAAGCGCTGGATGTACTTTTGGAGGGTCTCCCCTGGCTGCTGCTTGACGCGGAGCAGGTCACTCGCGGCCGGAGGGTGGTCGCGAGTGCCCTGAAAGTTGCGACGAAGAGGTCGCGCATCTTGTTCCAGGAAGAGATGGAGCCCGGAGGCAGGTTCAGGAGCCACGAGCGTGTGCCATCCTTGAGAGCCATGGGGAACCAGTTCGCCATGACTTTCTCGTCGTTGTTGGCCGCCTCGATGCTCAGCTCATAGAGCTACAGGAACTCCACGGGGTGGGGGTGCCGTCGTAGCATGGAGGCAGGTCTGGTTTGAAATTGCCTTCTAGGCGATGCTACGCAGCTCAGGGGTGAAGGCGTGGCAGCCCGCCATGGCCACCGCGGGTCGTCGTGGAGGCAGAGCTTCATCGTGGTGCCCCTGCGTCGCCGCGACACGCGGCGCATGACCCTGCCGCAGCAAGCAATCCTGGCGTAGTGGAGCTGGGAGTGGTGGATGGTTTTTCTCGTGGACGAGGGACTTCTTGGCAGCTTCCTTCTTCACATACAAGCGCCCGACACGGTGGATCACGTCGGGGGGGCATGCCTCGGCGCTAGGGCGCCATCTTGGGGCAGAGGTGGTGGAGGCGCTCCATGATCCACATCGCCCGCAGCTGGCGGAGGGTGAGGCAGCGAGAGGGACGGCACAGGGGAGCCCCCCGCGCTGCTGAAAACCTCGATGATGCGGTCGAGCCAGTCCTTGTAGAGGACGTCGATGGGGTGGTTGCGCAGGAGTTCATGCGCCATGCACAGCTCGGCATGCGCGTCCATGGGTGCACGGCGAGCGTGAGATGACGAGTCGGCCGGAGCCAGCTACGGGGTGGCGGTGTGGCTGTCACGGCGCATGGAAGGAAGCAACAAAGAGGCTTGCTGCTCGTTTGCCGCCAGACGCGTGACGATGTTGGCGGCAAGCGACGGAGAACGACGGGGTGGCCGACCGACGGGAGCCCTCTGAACGACGCGGGTGGCGAGGGCGGCCTGGCGCTCAGCGCGAGCTCGCGTGAGCGTCCGACATGGAGGTGATGAAGCGACATGATGTGGAGGAATGGAAGGAAAGCTTCTGCGCACCTCTACCTGGTGCGCCAAATGTTGGATCACGGGCTCCGGCAAAACCATTAAGGTTCAAACACTGGGGTGCGTGCGAAGATCTCCCCCTACCTACTCACGCCCTCAACCTCGCCATGATCTCAAAGGCTAGCTCGACGAACTCGCAACACAAGAGAAACAAGATTTATACTAGTTCGGGCCACCGTTGTACTGTAATACCCTACTCGAGTGTGGTGTGATGGATTGCCTCTCGAGCTAAGGATGAATAGTACAAGGGGAAGAATGGCCTCCTGAGGTGAGGTGTTCTTGTGCTTGGTGGGCTTGTGTGATTGAGGATGATCTGAATGATCTGTACCCCTCTATGGTGGTGGCTAGTCCTATTTATAGAGGCCCTGGCCCTATCCCCAAATATTGAGGGTGAAGGGATCCAACAACGGCCAATTTGAAAGGGGACAACTAGTACAAGTTATCCTGACAAAAGCAGTCTTCGCCTGCCAAAGGCTCTGGTGGTGACACTGCCTTGGGCTCCACGGTGACCTCCGTCCTGCCGTCCTGCTGGTCTTGGTCTCTTTGCACCGATATGGAAACCTTTGCTTGACGCCTCGGTACTCTTCGTCTGCGCTTGCCTCCTTAACACCAAAGAGGAAACAAGGACACTGTGCGCGCTAGCGCCCACCTGGCACTCGCCTGGTCTCGATCGTCATGGCTCACGTCATTGGAACCTCGCGAGGTTTTCCTTGCCTTGATCTCTCCGCCCCTCTCGAGCCAGCCTGGTGAGGCCGCTCCTGAGGAGGTCTTGTGTCGTCCGCCTCGCGAAGCTTGGCCCCTCGCGAGGGTCTTGAATGCTTGTTGGTGAAGATGGGGCGTATGGGTCCGCTTGCAGAGCCACGCTGTGGGCCACAGACAGGCAAGTCTAGGGACCCCCATTCCTAGAACGCCGACAATGACAGAATACTTCAATAAAACTAGCATGATAGCCACTGGAGTATTCATAGCTATGCTTCAAATATGAGCAGGAAGTCCCCAAGTGGTTTGTGAGTATGTCGTATGAACCGGACCAAGAGGGATATTTACAGCTATGCTTCGAATACGAGCAGGAAGCCTCCAATTGGTCATAATTGTGGCATTGCGCCGATCAAGGGGGATTATTCACCGCTATGCTTCGAATATGAGCAGGAAGCCCCTAAGTGACCATAATTGTGGCATTGCGCCGATCAAGAGGGATTATTCACAACTATGCTTCGAATACGAGTAGGAAGCCACCCAAGTGACCATAATTGTGGCATTTTGCCGATCAAGTGGGATTTTTCACAGCTATGCTTCGAATAAGAGCAGGAAGCCCCCAAGTGACCATAATTGTGGCACTACGCCAATCAAGAGGGATTATTCACAGCTATGCTTCGAATACGAGCAGGAAGCCCCCAAGTGACCATTGGTATTAAAAAAGACTTATTATCCTTTGAGATGAAATGAACAGAGACCCTGTATTAACACGAGTGACATCTTTATTATAACCATCATAATATATACATTGTCAATGTACTATATGTACATTGGTAGAGTCGGCGGCTCAAGTGTAGTAAGGCTGAAGATGAGCAATATTCCACGGCCGACGGGTCTCCTCCTCCGACCTGTGTGAGTCCTTGTGGTCTCGAACATCGACAAGGTAGTATGATCCATTGTTCAGATTCTTGCTGACCACAAAAGGCCCTTCCCAAGGTGGGGATAGTTTATGCATATCAGTTTCATCCTGCATAAGCCGGAGTACCAAGTCACCTTCTTGAAAGGTTCTGGTCTTCACCCGGTGGCTGTGATAACGACGCAAATCTTGTTGATAAATCGCTGATCGAGCCGCCATGAGGTCATGCTCCTCATCTAATAGGTCAACTGCATCTTGATGTGCCTTTTCATTATCATCTTCAACATAGGCCGCCACACGGGGCGAATCGTGACGGAGGTCACTGGGGAGAACTGCGTCTGCTCTGTAGACCATGAAGAAAGGTGTGTAACCCATAGATCTGTTGGGGGTGGTGTTAATGCTCCATAACACGGAAGGTAACTCCTCCACCCAACACTACAAAAAAGACACATCCGTCACATTTTGGGTCGAACGAATTTTTTTTGTCATACTTATGACACTTCTATGATGATAATTGTGGCAAAACCCGGTATCATCATAGATCTGGTGGGATCCTACTTCTATGACAAAAAATCATGACAGAAAATGGGCTTTTTGTCCTGGGCGGGCTGGAGACGCAGCTGCATGACATTCCTTGGGCCGTCCATGACGGAAAAAACCATGGTAGAAGCGAGGGCGAGGAAAATATCGGGGTGTTCCTGGTTACGGTGGGTGGTCAGGGCCGAGCGATGCGCGTTTCTCTTACACGCACGCGCGTGGGTGTGAGGCGTTGGGCTCTAACTAAACCCAAGCGAGGTGTTCGCCTACCGAACCCGAGCGATTGCACTACAGGCTACGCGTTACTAAACCCGAGCGATCGATCGATGGCAGTTAACTGAACCCGATCGAGCGATTCCTTCGCTACTGATGCTAACTGAAGCCAATCGATGCTGCCTCTGGATGAATAGTGAGCGTTGCTGGGGGGGTTTGGATGAACAGTTCCCGGTGGGGGTGGATGAACAGGACCCCGTGGTGTTGCCTCTGGATGAAGAGGACCCCGATTGATCGACCAGTTGGGGCAGGATGAACAGGACCACCCCGTGGAGGGCTGGATGAATAGCAAATGGTGGAGGGCTGGATGAATAGTAGCCCATGGAGGGGTGGTTGAACATGAGCCTGTGGAGAGGGCTGGTTGAATAGTAGCCAGTGGAGTAGCGCGCGGTGGAGGCTGGATGAACAGGAGCCCGTGGATGAACAGTCGCAGGTGGAGGCTGGAGGAGGTCGACAGTGGATGAACAGTAGCCCGTGGAGGGTGGAGGGGGTCGACGGTGGAGATGAACAATATCCCATGGAGTCCAGTTTTGCAGTACGCCACACCCCTCCCGATGAACAGGACCCCCGTTTCAACTGTAGCGCTCCAACACAAGTCTGTTTCCTCGGTTTTGCGGTACGCCACACCCCTCCCGATGAACAAGACCCCCATTTCGACCGTAGGAGGTATGTTTCCTCCGTTTTGTGGTACGCCAGGCCCCTCCCGATGAATAGGATCCCATTTCGAACATGGACGGTTGAACACAAGGCCGTTTCCTCCATTGTGCGGTACGCCAGGCCTCGTTTCCATCGGCTGTTGTGTCCAAGCCCTCCCGATGAACACGACCACGCATTCCGTTCTGACCCAGCCATGTACACGAGCCCTGGTCATACGTATGCGCGAGTAGGCGTTCGAGACCCCACCCGTATGTACGTACATGGCCATATTTTATTTCTTGCACACTGGCCGTTGTACGTACATGTACATGCTACATGCGCGCCTCTACTATGGCACGTGCACGCTCTACATTGACCAGTATGTACGTACACATTCGCGACCAGAATGACAACGCTACATACGCTTCGACCAGGTGGGTCCCGACTGTCAGGCACTTCCTTGCGTGCGAAGATATAGCTGGTGGGTCCTAGCAGTCAGGGGGGCGAATCGTTTTTTTTTTGCCCAGACGCACTTCCTTGCATGCGAAGATGTAGCTGGTGGGTCCCAGCAGTCATGGGAAAACGTTTTTTCATGAAATACGGTGGCCCGTCTGGTGGGTCCCCGCTGTCAGGTGCAGGAATAATTATTTTCCGTGTAATAAGGAGGCACTTCCTTGCTGCGGCCGTGGACCCAACTGTCAGCCTCTCCACATACAGTCCACGTCCGATGGAAGCCATTCCTTGACCATGTTGACCACGTCGCGCCGAGATCACCATGGAGGTGGACAATGACGAGGCCTAGGAAGGGGACGACGCGGAGCCGGGGTAGACGCGGCAGTGGCTGCCCACGCGTAGAGGAGTATGACGGTTCATTGGTTCGCTGCGGTGTGAGGCTGCCGTCGCCACAAATAACAGGGGATCTGGGTGAGTAGAGGGATGGCCTGGCCAGCGGTGGGAGTAGTAGGGGGCGGTGAGGCCTCCGCCGCATTGCAGCCGGCCACGGGAGGCAGGAGCACGAGGCACGACCGGCGCTAGTTTGGGCGGCTGGAGCAAGAAGACCAGAGATTGAAGAAGCACTACGGCCATTGGATGGACATCGTACGGTCACTGGAGCTAGAATATACATATTGACTAAGTTGACAAAGCCCTCCGTCCCCGTCAACTTAGTAGGCCCACAAGTCAGCCTGCCACTATACTGGGTCCCAGCTAGCAGGGGGAGTATTCATTTTTTTGTGCGTAATAAGGAGGCACTTCCTTGCGTGTGAAGATATAGCTGGAGGGTCCGAGTTGTCAGCGGAGGTAACGTTTTCTTTCGCAAAATATAGAGGCCCTTTTGGTGGGTCCCAGATGCCAGGTGGAGGAATCATTATTTTGCACGTAATGAGGAGGCATTTCCTTGTGTGCGACCGTGGACCTAGCTGTCAGCCTCTCCACATACAGTCCACTTCAGATGCATGTCGGTCGTTGACCACTTTGACAGGCCGCCCCGAGAGCACCAGTGCGGTGGACGACGGCGAGGCCTAGGAAGGGAACGACACGAAGCGAGGGAAGAATCGGCAGTTGTTTCCCACACGGAGGGGAGTACGACTGTACGAGGGTTTACTGGTTCATCTGCCGTCGCCGGAGAATAATAGCAGGTGTGGGTGAGTAGAGGGATCGCTAGGCCAGCGATGGGAGTACGGTGGGGCGGTGAGGCCTGTGCGGCAGCATAGCCGGCCGCGGGGAGGAGTGAGCAGGCAGTCCCGCCGGCGCTTGTTTGAGAGGTTGGAGCAGGAAGAGCAGAGATTGAAGAAGCCCGACGGCCGTTGGATGGACATCCAACAGTCATTGTTTGTGCGTCAACCTTTTTTAGGAAAGCCTCAAATCTATGGAAAACAGCTTATAGCCCATCTGCCATTATTTCTAGTAATTTACAGCCCATTTGCTAATTCTTATGGTTTTTTCGGAGCCCGTATTCTTTTTGTTAGCATTACAGCCCATATTGTGGCCACGGTTAAAAAATTATACGAAATTTTCCATATTTTGGTGCGGTCCGAACTATTTTTAATACCGAAATTTCGAGTCACATTCAAACTGATTTTAAGAATAAATGTATATCAATATAAAATCCAACAAATTGTCCACGCATAAAAATCAATGCAATTTAAAATCTCGAAATGAAAAACATAAATTTGAAACTAATTGCCGGTTTGATGTGTTTTAAAAATGTACATCCCATTTCTCATTACTAATAGGCCATTTTCTCGGCCAGCCGAATGAAGCTCTCCTCGTCTTGAAAGTTTTGTAGCCCAAGAGGCCTGACAAAGCGACTTACTTGGCAAATCACAAAAAAACTGGGTTGTGGCCGTGGACCCAGCTGTCAGCCTCTCCACGTACAGTACTCTTCCGACGGAAGTCGGTCGTTGACCACATTGACCACACCGCACCGAGAGCACCAAGGCGGTGGACGACGGTGAGGCCTAGGAAGGGGACGACGCAGAGCCGGGGAAGACGTGGTAGTGGATGCCCACACGGAGAGGAGTATGAGGGTTCATTGGTTCGGCTGCGGTGTGAGGCTGCCGTCGCCGCAGAATAACAGGGGGTGTCGCTGAGTGGAGGGATGGCCTGGCCAGCGGTGGGAGTAGTATGGGGGCGGTGAGGCCTCCACGGCAGCACAGCTGGCCACAGGAGGTAGGAGCACACGGCACGACCGATGCTGCTTTGGGCGGCTGGAGCAAGAAGACCAGAGGTTGAAGAAGCAATATGGCCGTTGGATGGACATCGTACGGTCACTAGAGCTAGAATCGTTCATATTGACTAAGTTCACAAAGCCCTCCGTCCCCGTCAACTTAGTAGGCCCACAAGTTAGCCACCCACTATGGTGGGTCCCAGCTAGTAGGGGGTATTCATTTTTTTGTGCGTAATAAGGAGGCACTTCCTTGCATGCGAAGATATAGCTGGTGGGTCCGCCCTGTCAGCGGGGGGGGGCATTTTTTCCCGAAATACAGAAGCCCTTCCCGTGGGTCCTAGCTGTTAGGTGGAGGAATCATTATTTTTCGCGTAATAAGGAGACATTTCCTTGTATGCGGTCGTGGACCCAACTGTCAGCCTCTCCACGTATAGTCCACTTTCAATGGATGTCGTTCATTGACCATGTTGACCAGGCGGCGCCGGGAGCACCAGGGCGGTGGACGACGGTGAGGGCTAGGAAGGGAACGACACGAAGCCAGGGAAGACTCGGCATTTGTTTCCCACCCGGAGGAGTACGAGGGTTTACTGGTTCGTCTGCCGTTCCCGGAGAATAACAGCAGGTGTGGGTGAGTAGAGGGGTGGCTAGGCCAGCGATGGGAGTACCGTGGGACGGTGAGGCCTGCACGACAGCATAGCCGGCCACGGGAGCAGAGTTTGAAGAAGCACGACAACCGTTGGATGGACATCCAACAGTCCATGCTCTTGTTTGTATTATTTCTAATAATGTACATCCCATTTGCTAATTCTTAAGAATTTTTTGGAGCCCATCTTCTTTTTGTTAGCATTACACCCCATATTGTGGCCATGGTTAAAAAGTGTACGAAATTTTGCATATTTCAGTGCGGTCAACTATTTTTAATCCCGAAATATTGATTCACATTCAATCTATTTTGAGAAATAATTTATATAAATATAAAATCCAAATAATTGTCAACGCATAAAAATCAATGGATTTTAAAATCTTGTAATGAAAAAAATTGAAACTAATTCCCGGTTTGATGTGTTTTAAAAATGTACAACCCATTTCTGGGCAAACCAAATGAAACTCTCCTCGTCTTGAAAGATTTGCAGCCCAGCAGGGCTGATCAAGCAAGTAGGCCTCGTTTGTGTATTTCTTTAAAAAATTAGAACTGGGCTAGCCATTTTCAGCAAAAAAAAAACACAACTGGGCTCATGATGTGGTAAACATGAATAAAACCCTGGCTAGACGGGCACAGCCCCCGCATAGCCCTGTTGTTACCCTGATCCGTCGCTAAAACTAGTATAAATAACAACTGCTTGTTCCTCAAAAAAACGCGCGACCTGCTGGGTCCCTGGTGTCAGCCGCTCGTAGTGTAATTCTCTCGTTTATTTACTACGCTGACAATGGCGTGAGCCCCAGATGTCCAACCATTAGGAGGAACCATATTTTTGGGCTTGTAATATAGAGGCACTTGCTTGCGTACTGCCATGATGCTGGTGGGTCCCTACTGTCATCTTCTCCACGTACAACCATCTCCTTGTTCCTCTCAGTTGTTGACGACATTGACAACGCAACAGGGCGGTGAACCGCGCATGGCGAGCGAACCAAGGCCGCAAGGCGGAGGACGACGGCGAGGCCTCGGACGGAACAAACTGGAGCCGTGGAAGATGCGCCGGTCCAGTCACAGGCAGAGGGGAGTACAAGGTTTGACTTGTTCGGGTGTGGGTGCGTGTTGGGGCTGACGTCACCAGAGAATAACAGGACATGTGGGGGAATAGAGGGAGGGACTGGCCAACGTTGGAGGGTACGTACGGTAGGGCGGCGGAGGCAGGAGCAGGCGGAGCTGACAGGGTGGTTTGGTTTGGGTGGCTGGAGGAAGAAGAAGACAAGAGATAGAAGATACATGACAGATGTTGGATGTCAATCCAACGCCTGGTAGGCAGAATCGTTTGATGTGCTAGTAAGTCGATATGTAACACCCCGGATGTAACCTACCTTATTTGTATTCCAACTCTTGGCATTTCCGGCACTAAGTTATTTTATTTCCTCGTTGTCGGGTTTTTGCCTTCGTGTGTTTTTGTCTTTGTCATGCATCTCATATCATGTCATCATGTGCATTGCATTTGCATACGTGTCCGTCTCATGCATCCGAGCATTTTCCCCGTTGTCCGTTTTGCATTCCGGTGCTCATATGTCCTTTCGTGTGCGGGTGTTAAACGTTTTCGGATTGGACCGAGACTTGTCACTCGGCCTTGGTTTACTACCGGTAGACCGCTTGTCAAGTTTCGTGTCGTTTGGACTTCGTTTGATACTCCAACGGTTAACCGAGGGACGGAAAAGGCCTCATGTGTGTTGTAGCCCAACACCCCTCCAAAGTGGCCAAAAACCCACCTAAACCACCTCCAACACCTATGTCGTTCGATCACGATGGCGTGGCCGCAAACCACACCTCATTCGGAGCTTCCTAGCTCCCTCTACCTCTATAAATAGACCCCCCTTTCCAAATCTCGGGTCTCCTTCCCCGAAACCCTAAAAATCTACCCCGCCGCCGCCGGACAATGTCCGTTTCTCGCCGGACAAGACGCGCTACCGCCCCGAGGCAATAGGAGTCCGGCACGTGCCCCGCGCGCCCCACATCGCCGCTTCTGCCCGCGCCGGCCCGCGCAGCCCATGTGGAGCCCTCCCCGGCCCGACGCGAGCGCCGCCCTGCACCTCTTCCTCCGCGGCCACGCCGCCTCCCCCGAATTCCACGCCGCGGCCCGGAGCCAACGCCGGTGCACCATCGCCGGGACCTCGCCGCCCACCGGACCGCCGACCCCACTGCCCTGCGCGCCACCAACCGCGCCGGCGATGCCTCCTCGCCGCCCCGGCTTCCTCTCCTCGCTGGCGCACCTCCTCCGGCCTCCCTCGTCGACTCCGGTGACGTCCCGCTCCTTCTCCGGCCGGTGAACCTCAGGAGTCGCGTGCGTGCTACAGTAACCGATCTGCCCGATCCAGATCTGAAACCGAGACGGTTGACTTCTCCCTGAAACCCTAAAATTTTATGCATACTTTGACGCATCATAACTTCATCACCCACTAGTAGAAAAAGGGCCTATTGTCCCAGTTCGTAAGGCCCTTTTGTCCCGGTTCCTGAGACGGGACTAAAGGGTCGGTACTAATGCCCTATCCCTTTAGTCCCGGTTCAATCCAGAACCGGGACAGATGGGCCTCCACGTGGCCTGTGCGCGGAGCCCAGGCAGGAGGGCCTTTGGTCCCGGTTGGTGGCACCAACCGGGACCAATAGGCATCCATGCGTCAGCATTTCTGTGGCTGGGGT
>NC_041390.1:406148073-406152630 GCF_002162155.2 Triticum dicoccoides | reverse complement strand
TTTTGGGGGGTTAATTTAGGTGTTTCATATATTGTGTTAGCTAGCTATAATTAATAGAGAGAAGTGTCCTCTCTTATGTTCGTGCTTGGTCGACGCTACGTACTATACATACGTATAGAGAGGACTAGACACGCTAGCTAGCTAGTAAGCAAACGAAGGAAACAGAAGATCGTCATGAACATATATGCATACAGAGAGAAGTGATATCGACCACCTCTCCTTCTCCGAGAGATTGGTTGAACAACAAGTTCTCGTATATCTACCCGACACTACCGGCTACATATATACAATAATTATCTCTTACAAATATAATCTCCTAACATACGAACTCATGGTCCACATAGTATTCTCCATCTTCAGTGATCACGTGGTCAAGAAAGAATGCCGCCAATTCCTCTTTAATTGCTTGCATGCGAGCTGGTGCTAGGAGTTCATCCCGCTTCCGAAACATCTAATTTGAAGAAGGGGGTTAATACATATATATATGAATGAAAGAAACTCAACACAAATGATGGTAATAAAATAAAATTGTGAATGTTGTTATTTACGCACTTCATATTTTTCGTCAGAGTAGCCCCGCTCACAGGTCGTGTGGCGGATGGACTCGCAAACGTAGTATCCACAG
Organism: Triticum dicoccoides; assembly: GCF_002162155.2. NCBI lineage: Eukaryota > Viridiplantae > Streptophyta > Magnoliopsida > Poales > Poaceae > Triticum > Triticum dicoccoides. The sequence goes on along the minus strand of NC_041390.1, from coordinate 406,152,005 downwards.
AAATCTTTCCCTTGTTCCTGCAATAACCACTTTACAAGAAATAGAGGTCAATCAAACTGATAAGCAAGAATGCCAAATGGTATTGATGAAACTAGCGCTTGAATCACTAGGAGATGCGCAAAACATGCTACTATAGTACTTACTTTCGGGTGTCTAAATTGCAGCTTCTTCGGGAGTCCCGGAGCTTTTTTGGTGAATTTTCTCCAAACCCTGCCAGACAAAGAAAACAATTACTTGATATATCAGGAAATGAACAAAGTTGCTGATATGGTGGATAATGATCGATTTAACTTACTTCTCGAGCATTTGAGTCATGTCCGCATAGTCCTGGGGATCTTTTTGTCTTGAGTCTAAGACGGTTACTAGTCCCTTCTCAAGCTTAATATCTAAGAGAATATAGTGGAAACTGCAGACGCATGCATAACCCATCAATTACATTACTATAACCTTGACTAATATATAAGGGAAACCAAATATGCACAAGACAGTAACACTCACTTGAAGTTGTAAGGAAAGAGTATTATATCTTTGTTTTCATTTATTACTAACGATCGTAGCAAGTTGGCCTTGGTATCTACGGCACGAAATTTAACCTGAGTTGCATCTATGAGATTTGTGTTAATGAACCCAATATCACTGATTTTTCTTTTCTTCAATTTGATGATCTTCAATCTGCATAATATAGTGAGGATAATTATAAATACATGCAATGAAAGAGCTGAGCTATATAGAGAGACTTAATGACAGAAGTAGTACTACTTAGAGACAGTAGCAGGTGACCGTTTCTTTATCGAGGGCCAATTGATTGAAAAACTGAAATAACTCCTCAAATGGAACAGGCAACAGTTCAATTCCAATGAGGTCATTCTCCTTTTTAACTCTCACATACAAAGTACTCCTCCCCCCAGACTCTCTGCAGATTTTCAAGTACCAATCATGCAATCTTCGCATCATCATTGATAGAGACCTTTCATCTTTGACGAGAGGCTTCCCGTAGTCGTATCTTTGTATCTGCGCCTCCATGAAATCATAATGTACATCGTCGGGCAGGTAATCTCCAAGATTGCTATAACCGGGCACCATCCTCGGATCATTAGTGTCGATGTCGCTAGGCACCTTGAGCAGGGGGCACGATTGCTTCGCTTGTTCGCCGAGGTGGGCAATTTGTTTCCCAGCTCATCGTTCTTTCAACCTTTGATCACTGACAGTACATCCCGACCGCTCCGCTTCAACAAATTCCTTTCCAATAATGCGCTCATAGTTGCCTTTCGGCAGAGTCTTGGGTGGTCTTGTCAGGGCAGCCAGAGTGCGCTTTGCTTTCACCGGATCTACCTTCTCCTCCGGAGGTGGATTTTTCTTTGCTTTCACCCCTTCAAAGAAGTTCCTCACTTCTTCTCACGCGATCTCGGCATTCTCCTCCGGGGTCCTCTCATATGGTAACTTCTCTGGAGTCTTCAGAGAAGGACCGAATCTATATGTCCTCCCGCCTCTGGCTGTACTGCTAGACGCCGACAGAGCAGACGGAGCGGTTGTCTTGTTTACTTTCTTACGAGGCGGAGGAGAAGGACTACAACGCGCCGGAGCAGCCGGAGCGGCGAAAGGTTTCTTCAGCCCTTCCTGACGAGGTGGAGAAGGAGGAGGCTGGCTGCTTGGGCGCGCCGGCACAGGCGGAGAAGGAGGCGGAGTGCCGCCACGCGCCGGAGAAGGAGCCGGCCGAGTGCCCTGATCGTCACTCGCCGGAGGAGGAGGCGGTCGAGGAGGCGGAGTGCCCTGACTCGCCGGAGAAGGAGGAGGAGGTGGAGGCGTCCAGTTTGGAAGGTTGATGAGCTCCTTCCGCCATAGGCATGGAGTCTTCAGAGCAGAACCCAGCCGAGTCTCCCCTTCACCGGTAGGGTGGTCAAGCTGGAGGTCCTCAAATCCCTCCGTTATTTCATCCACCATCACCCTAGCATATCCTTCTGGAATCGGCCAGCAGTGAAAACTTGTGCCGGGTTCAGTAGGAAAAACAGAGCCAACAGCCGCCTTGACCTTCATATTAATCCATTGCGTCATAAGGTGGCAATTTTGAGACTCGGTGATAGCATCCACGGGATAGCTGGCAGGAGCCGTCAAGACATGCTCCGGCTGAAGCAGCTCGGTGGAAGCCACGCTGCTTCTCTGCTGAGATGGCGGGGTAGCTTCAGGGGAAGCTTCGGCAGTTCGTTTGCTGCGATTTGCTTCTCGTTCCTCTATCGCTTGTACCCTAGCGTGCAGCGCCTGCAGTTGGGTATGCTCCACGTTCTTCCTCCTCTCGTGGCATTTGTAACCGCCTGCGTCTAGAAACCCAACCTTCCACGGAATGGAGCCTGGCGTGCCTTGTGTCCGTCCAGGGTGCTCATGATTCCCGAGGGACATTGTGAGCTCGTCGTTCTCTCTGTTTGGAACGAACGTCCCTTGCTGCGCTGCTTCGATATACTGCTGAAGCTTCTTGACTGGTATGTCCATTTAATCGTTCATCCAAATGCACTTCCCTGATACAGGGTCCAAGGTTCCGCTAGCCCCGAAGAACCAAGTCCGGCAACGGTCTGGCCAGTTAATTGTCTCTGGTTCGATCCCTTTATCAACCAGATCATTCTCAGTCTTGGCCCACTTAGGCCGGGCCACGAGGTAGCCACCTGACCCCGTGCGATGGTGATGCTTCTTCTTCGCAGCATTTTGCTTGTTTGTCGCCGACATCTTCTTACTCTTTTTCGATGTCTTGTGGGCCACAAATGCGGGCCAGTGATCTCTGATCTTCTCATATCTGCCCCTTGAATTTTGGTGTCTCTTTATTTTCGACAAACTTATTTAGCTCTTTCTTCCACCTCCTGAATAATTCTGCCATCCTCTTAAGAGCAAAAAACTTGATTAATTGCTCTTTAACTGGATTCTCCGTATCATCATCTGGCGGTAGGGTGAAATTTGACTTCAGCTCAGTCCAAAGATCATTTTTCTGCATATCATTGACATAAGACACCTCAGGGTCTTCTATAGCCGGCTTTAACCATTTCTGGATGCTGATCGGGATCTTGTCCCTAACCAGAACCCCGCACTGAGCAACAAATGCGCTCTTTGTCCGGAGGGGTTCAATCGGTTGACCGTCGGGGGCGATTGCTATGATCTCAAACTTTTCATCCGAGCTCAACTTTTTCTTCGGGCCTCGTCTCTTTACCGAAGTTGTGCTCGATCCGGAGGGCTAGAAAAAAGAACAAAGACTTAATTAACATGTGTACATACCAAAACAATGAATGCATCAATTAGCTAGTCAGCACAAGCTTAACTAATATATATACCTGGCCGGACTCGGTTCGGTCACCGGAGACGTCATCACAGTCTCCTTCTTGCACCGGCATTGGGTCACCGGAGCCGTCCTCACGGTCTCTTTCTTGCGATTATGTCCCCCAACAACTCTTATTGTACTTCGTCTCGGGCGGTGTCCATAGTTTCTACAAATATTTACAACATGGAAATTATTATTCAAACATGACAGATGGATATATTAGTGGCAAACGTAGAACTAATATTAATTAGTGGCCTCGACGCTGCTTCTCTAGGGTTTGGGGTGGCCTCGACAATGCTTCAAGGATAAAAAAAGAAGAGGAAGAAGAAAAAAAAGAGGAGAAGAAAGAATAGAGGACTTACTCCTCTATTCTTTCTTCTCCTCTTTTTTTTCTTCTGCTTCCTCTTTTTTATCGGGAATGAGGGTCGTCGAGGGTCGCCGAGCGGTAGAGGAAACCCTAAATAGCAAGTATCATGGGTGTGAGATACATCTGGCCGTCGGTGTCGGACACTACATCCACGTCCCACAAGTGATGTGGGCGTCGAAGCCCGCGTCACCTGTGGGACGTGGATGTGGTGTCCGACACCGACGGCCACATGTATCACACATCAACGATACTTCCTATTTAGGGTTT
>NC_041390.1:406146276-406146890 GCF_002162155.2 Triticum dicoccoides | reverse complement strand
GTGCCACCAACCGGGACCAAAGGCAGCCTTTGGTCCCGGTTGGTGGCACCAACCGGGACTAAAGTGGGGCATTGGTCCCAGTTGGTGCCACGAACCGTGACAATGCACTCCTTTAGTCCCGGTTGGTGGCACCAACCGGGACCAAAGGTTGTGTGCTAGAACTGGCGCAGTGCGGTGGGATGTTTAGTCCCACCTCACTAGCCGAGAGGGGCTTGGAGTGGTTTATAAGCTCTTCCGAGCCGACCACTTCGAGCTCCTCTCTACTGCAGGCTTACGGGCCTAAATCCATTTTCTATGCCCGTGGGCCTACTGGGTCTCCTGCGGGCCTGAATCCTGGCCATGGTAGGGTTTCTAGTCGTATTCAGGTCGTGGGGGCTCAGTAGGAGGCACTTTTTTGTTTTTTTTTGTTTTCTTTACTTATTGTTGTTATTTTTAATTTTTTTTCCAGTTTTTTGTTTTGTTTTCTGCATTATTTATTTTCTTTTGTTTTTTCTTTATTTTTTATTTCTTTTTTCTTTTAGTTTAAGAAAAATTATAAACTTTCTGTTAGTGCCATTAGTTTTCAAATTTGAAAACACTTTTTTTGTTTTTTTTTGTTTTCTTTACTGATTGTT
>NC_041390.1:406101840-406145880 GCF_002162155.2 Triticum dicoccoides | reverse complement strand
GTTTTGTTTTCTGTATTATTTATTTTCTTTTGTTTTTTGCTTTATTTTTTAATTCTTTTTGCTTTTAGGTCACCAAAATTATAAACTTTTTGTTAGTGCCATTAGTTTTAGAAAAATTATAAACTTTCTGTTATTGCCATTAGTTTTCAAATTTGAATAGTTAAAATTTGAATTTTTGAAATTTGTGTGAATCACAAGTTTGTGATTAACTTTACTAAAAAAATGAACATAGATGCACCTATAGAGAAAATTCGACCTAAATTCATAGTTTTCAAATGAACTCTGAAAAAGTTGGAATAGCATACTCGTGTGTTACAAAGTTGGCATGGTATCATCATAATAGTTGCGGGACAAAGTCTTCACTTTTTCTTTGGTTGTGTCATTTTCTTATTGCGCCGTAATTAGGATGCTTGGGTCAGCCTTGACATTGAAGGGAGGAATTTCATGAAACTTTTCATAATCTTCAGACATGTCTGTCTTGCCCTCCACTCCTAGGATATCCCTTTTTCCTGAAAGAACTATGTGGCCCTTTGGCTCATCGTATGATGTATTCGCTTCCTTACCTTTTCTTTTTCTCGGTTTGGTAGACATGTACTTCACATAGATAACCTGTGCCACATCATTGGCTAGGACGAACGGTTCGTCAGTGTACCCAAGATTTTTCAGATCCATTGTTGTCATTCCGTACTGTGGGTCTACCTGTACCCCGCCTCCTGACAGATTGATCCATTTGCACTTAAACAAAGGGACCTTAAAATCATGTCCGTAGTCAAGTTCCCATATGTCCACTATGTAACCATAATATGTGTCCTTTCCGCTCTCGGTTGCTGCATCAAAGCGGACACCGCTGTTTTGATTGGTGCTCTTTTGATCTTGGGCGATCGTGTAAAATGTATTCCCATTTATCTCCTATCCTTTATAAGTCAATACAGTCAAAGATGGTCCCCTTGACAACAAGTACAGCTCATCACAAACAGTGTTGTCACCTCTGAGACGTGTTTCCAACCAACTGCTGAAAGTCCTGATGTGTTCACATGTAATCCAGTCGTCGCACTGCTCCGGGTGTTTGGAGCGCAGACTGTTCTTGTGTTCATCGACATACGGGGTCACCAAGGTAGAGTTCTGTAGAACTGTGTAGTGTGCTTGAGACCAAGAATATCCGTCCCTGCATATTATTGAGTCACTTCAAAGAGTGCCTTTTCCAGTCAGTCTTCCCTCATACCGCGATTTAGGGAGACCTATCTTCTTAAGGCCAGGAATGAAGTCAACACAAAACCCGATAACATCCTCTATTTGATGGCCCATGGAGATGCTTCCTTCTGGCCTAGCGCGGTTACGGACATATTTCTTTAGGAATCCCATGAACCTCTCAAAGGGGAACATATTGTGTAGAAATACGGGCCCCAGGATGACAATCTCGTCGACTAGATGAACTAGGACATGCGTCATGATATTGAAGAAGGATGGTGGGAACACCAGCTCGAAACTGACAAGACATTGCGCCACATCACTCCTTAGCCTTGGTACGATTTCTGGATCGATCACCTTCTGAGAGATTGCATTGAGGAATGCACATAGCTTCACAATGGCTAATCGGACGTTTTCCGGTAGAAGCCCCCTCAATGCAACCGGAAGCAGTTGCATCATAATCACGTGGCAGTCTTGAGACTTTAGGTTCTGAAAATTTTTCTCTGGCATATTTATTATTCCCTTTATATTCGACGAGAAGCTAGTCATGACCTTCATACTGAGAAGATATTCAAAGAAGATTTATTTCTCTTCTTTTGTAAGAGCGTAGCTGGCAGGACCTTTATACTGCTTCGGAGGCATGCCGTCTTTTTCGTGCAAACGTTGCAGGTCCTCCCGTGCCTCAGGTGTATCTTTTGTCTTCCCATACACGCCCAAGAAGCCTAGCAGGTTCATGCAAAGGTTCTTCGTCACGTGCATCACGTCGATTGAAGAGCGGACCTCTAGGTCTTTCCAGTAGGGTAGGTCCCAAAATATAGATTTCTTCTTCCACATGGGTGTGTGTCCCTCAGCGTTATTCAGAACAGCTAGTCCGATGGGACCCTTTCCAAAGATTACGTGTAAATCATTGACCATAGCAAGTACGTGATCACCGGTACGCATGGCGGGCTTCTTCCGGTGATCTGCCTCGCCTTTGAAATGCTTGCCTTTCTTTCGACATTGATGGTTGGTCGGAAGAAATCGACGATGGCCCAGGTACACATTTTCCTGCATTTGTCCAGGTATATACTTTCAGTGTCATCTAAACAGTGTGTGCATGCGTGGTATCCTTTGTTTGTCTATCCTGAAAGGTTACTGAGAGCGGGCCAATCATTGATGGTCACGGACAACAACGCCTTTAGATTAAATTCCTCCTATCTGTGCTCATCCCACGTACGTACACCGTTTCCATTCCACAGCTATAAAAGTTCTTCAACTAATGGCCTTAGGTACACATCAATGTCGTTGCTGGGTTGCTTAGGGCCTTGGATGAGAACTGGCATCATAATGAACTTCCGCTTCATGCACATCCAAGGAGGAAGGTTATACATACATAGAGTCACGGGCCAGGTGCTGTGATTGCTGCTCCGCTCCCCGAAAGGATTAATGCCATCCGTGCTTAAAGCAAACCATACATTCCTTGGGTCATTTGCAAACTCATCCCAGTACTTCCTCTCAATTTTTCCCCACTGCCACCCGTCAGCGGGTGCTCTCAACTTCTCGTCTTTCTTCCGTTCCTCACTGTGCCATCGCATCAACTTGGCATGCTCTTCGTTTCCGAACAGACGTTTCAACCGTGGTATTATAGGAGCATACCACATCACCTTCGCAAGAACCCTCTTCCGGGGGGGCTCACCGTCAACATCACCAGGGTCATCTCGTCTGATCTTATACCGCAATGCACCGCATACCGGGCATGCGTTCAGATCCTTGTATGCACCGCGGTAGAGGATGCAGTCATTAGGGCATGCATGTATCTTCTCCACCTCCAATCCTAGAGGGCATACGACCTTCTTTCCTGCGTATGTACTGTCGGGCAATTCGTTATCCTTTGGAAGCTTCTTCTTCAATATTTTCAGTAGCTTCTCAAATCCTTTGTCAGCCACAACATTCTCTGCCTTCCCCTGCAGCAATTCCAGTACGGTATCGAGCTTTGTGTTGCCATCTTCGCAATTGCGGTACAACCCTTTTTTGTGATCCTCTAACATGCGATCGAACATCAGCTTCTCCTTTTGACTTTCGCATTGCGTCCTTGCATCGACAATGACCCGGCGGAGATCATCATCATCGGGCACATTGTATGGTTCCTCTTGATCTTCAGCAGCTTCACCCGTTGCAGCATCATTGGACACATCGTCTCGTTCCTCTTGATCTTCACCAGCTCCCCCCGTTGCAGCACCACCATATTCAGGGGGCACATAGTTGTCATCGTACTCTTCTTCTTCGCCGTCTTCCATCATAACCCCTATTTCTCTGTGCCTCGTCCAAACATTATAGTGTGGCATGAAACCCTTGTAAAGCAGGTGGGAGTGAAGGATTTTCCAGTTAGAGTAAGACCTCGTATTCTCACATTTAGTGCATGGACAACAGATAAAACCATTCTACTTGTTTGCCTCAGCCGCATCGAGAAACTCATGCACGCCCTTAATGTACTCGGAGGTGTGTCTGCCACCGTACATCCATTGCCGGTTCATCTGCGTGCGTTATATATAATTAAGTGTCAAAATTAATAGAAGGTCATCATCACATTAAAACCAAAGTACATACATAGTTCTCATCTAACAACATATAGCTCTCCAGAGCATCTAATTAATTAGACCATACATCGAAACTATGTAAAAGATTTCAATGCGAAAACAAATGCGATCATAATCGCAACCAAGGTAACAATTGATCCAACAGCATAATGATACCAAGCCTCGGTATGAATGGCATATTTTCTAATCTTTCTAATGTTCAAGCGCATTGCATCCATCTTGATCTTGTGATCATCGACGACATCCGCAACATGCAACTCCAATATCATCTTCTCCTCAATTTTTTTATCTTTTCCTTCAACAAATTGTTTTTTTATTCAACTAAATTTAACCTCTCAACAATAGGTTCTGTTGGAATTTCCGATTCACATACATCCTACATAAATAAAATCTATGTCCAGTTGGTTAGCATAATTTTCATAAACAATAAATGAACCAATAGTTATAAAGATAATATATATACCACATCCGAATCATAGACAGGACGAGGGCCGACGGTGGAGGATACCAAAACCATCGCACTATATAAGATGCAATAATAAAAGTAAGAAAATAATACAAGTATCTATGTGAACATACAAGTAAGAATATTTTTCCTTCCAAAAGAAGATAAGAACAAGAGGCTCACCACGGTGGTACCGGCGATGAGCTCGGCGCGTGTGATCGACGGTGGTGAAGACGGGGACAGGGCGTGACGGACCGCTAAACCTAGACAAATATTGAGGAAAATGGAGCTTGAAGGTCGAGCTTGGAGAGGAGAAAGCTTAAGTAGTGTGGCTCGGGCATTCCATCGAACACCTTGTGTGCATAGGAGGTGAGCTAGAGCACCACCAAGCCCTCTCCCCCTTGGCCAGAAAAAACAGAGCAGTGTGCTATGCTCTTACGCGAGGGGGTATATATAGGCACCTCATTGGTCCCGGTTGGTGGCATGAACCGGGACAAAAGGGGAGCCTTTGGACCCGGTTCATGCCACCAACCGGGACCAATGGTGGTGGGCCAGGAGCGAGGCCATTGGTCCCGGTTCGTCCCACCAACCGGGACCAAAAGGTCCAGACGAACCGGGACCAATGGCCCACGTGGCTCGGCCGGCCCCCTGGGCTCACGAACCGGGTCCAATGCCCCCATGGGTCCCAGTTCTAGACTGAACAAGGACTAATGGGCTGACCCGGCCTAGACCGTTGCCTCCTTTTCTACTAGTGACCGTTGCTCCTATTCGTGCGTGTAGTATATCAAAATGTTCGTCTCGACGAGTACTCCATTTCATCTCATTGCATCATTTTCATTTGGGCTCATCTTGATGCCCGAAATGTTGTTGGAAGAGGGCTATGTGATGTTAGTTTCAGTTTTTTATCAGCAAATGCACTTTTGTCATTTTTGCCATGATTAATGTGTGCATGCTACGATCTTGAGCTCTACATGTGTTTTGAAGTATGCCAGGTTATCTTTACAGGGGTGTATGACATGTATTTTTGTGATCTCTGTGGTAACTAGCACAAGCATGCAAAGTAGCTTACTTAATGTTGCTGATTTAAGGGACTTAGAATTATTCTAAGTCATTGCCCTGCTGTATTTTTTATGCCATCTGTTCTTGTTGCTACCGAGTGATCCGTGCCTCTTTTGAGCATGATCAATAAGGATGTTTTGTAGATATTGTTGTGCTCTATCTATCCATGTCTTTGTTTGCATTTATGGAGCAACCTAGCTTGACTCAATCGAGCTCTACTTTTTCTATACAATGTTCCTGGCAGATTGTTAACATGTTTAGCAATTTTGCCGAGCTTGTTGTTGTTGATCCGTACAAGCTATGTTGTTGTTCTTGCCATGTTTAGCTTCTATGCCATGTCTACTTGCTGGATGTATGCTTAGTTTGTCATGCGATGCCTTGTGGTGAGTGCATCGAGCTCGTAAACATGCCTACTTTTGCCATGCTTGTTTGAACCTGATATTGAGTGAATCAGCCATAGCTCAATGTAATGACTTCTTTATGCTATTTGTGTGACGTGGCGAGTGTAAGCCAACTATGTATCTTTTCCCCTATTTATTACATGGGTTGTTGTGAAGATTACCTCACTTGCAACATTGCTTTCAATGCGGTTATGCCTCTAAGTTGTGCTTCGACATGTGGGAGATATAGCCGCATCGAGGGCGTTACAAGTTGGTATCAGAGCCTTCCCCGACCTTAGGAGCCCCCTGCTTGATCGAATCGTTGGCGTTGTTGAATCTATAAAAAATGTTTTGAGTCATTTAGGATTATATATATCAGAGAGTAGGACTTCTTTTTACTCCTCAGTCCCTTCGTCGCTCTGGTGAGGCATCCTGACGTATAGTTTTGACTCTTCTCTTCTCAAATTTCACTAAAAAAATTTAGGATCTCGCGGATATCTTAGAATCGTTCCGATGGTTTTGTGACGAGAACATTGTTCTTGGTGCCTCCTGACATTTAGGGGTTGTGGCAGTGTCCCGGGGAGTTGAGCTTCGAGGTGTTGTCGTCACAATTTTATCGTTGCAATTCTGGAATACCTGAGTTTCGCCGACATCGAAAATCTCTTCTATGCAGTTGTTGGTGAGATAACCTCGACGCCACCCATTACTGGGGTAGGAGTTCGTGAGTATCACCATAACTCATATAACGGATGCTTTTCGAAGGTTGAGGTAAATGATTTCCGAAGTTTTCTTGGTTATGTGTTGAAGGATGGATACAGATGGATGTTGGATTTTCTAGCTTTGGGTGAGATATTATGCTTCCCCTGTATCCCCAACACCTGATTGCATAACCGGAATGGTTCGGGAGTTTCATAGGTGGGAATTCATGTAGCTCTAGTATTTCTTCCACGGATATTTGGTTTGTGATTGGGTAATCCTCACCAAGTATTTGTTCATGTCCGTACCTTGTTGCTTTATTTCTTCTACCTCTATCTAAGTGGCTTCTCAATTTATGGAAGTGTGACCATTTCAATTGGAATGCATTCGTTCATCTTGTTCGGATGTCAAGACTATATGTTGCAATTTCAATCCGTTTGATTCAGCTTAAATATTTGTCTGTCAAGATGCTAACGGATATCACCCTCTCTAGGATGGCTCCTCCAACGCGCACGACTCTGAATCCTGATCCGCCACCACCACCTCCACCTCCGGAGGCATGGCAATATGTGATGGCCGCTACCAATGCAAACACGCAGCTGATCATGCAGCTCTTGCAAGAGCGCAACCAAGGGAATCATGACCATGGAAACAATCAGGATCAGTTTGCTACAGTCAACCAATTCCTCGCTAACTAGCCAAAGACCTTCAGCACTGTGTCGAGGAAACAGACGCTGATGATTGGCTCGTGGATATATGCAAGCATTTCGAGTGCAGCAACTTCAGGCCTGAGGACTTTGTCAAGTTTGCCTCCTTCCAACTCAAAGACCAAGCGGCAGAGTGGTTTCAAGCGTACAAAGATTCTAGAGGAGGCTGTGTGATTACCTGGGATGAATTCCGTCAAGACTTCAAAGCTCATCACATTCCTCAGAGTGTTGTTGAGAGCAAGCATGAGGAATTCCGCAACCTGAAGCAAGGCAGCTTGTCTGTTTACCAGTATAACATCATGTTCCAGAAGCTCGCTCGTTTCGCCAAGAAGGACGTCCCTGACGAGAAGAGCATGATTTATCAGTTCAGAGGTGGCCTCAGAGAAGATCTTCAACTTTCTCTCGTGCTTTTCGAGCCTCAGAAGTACGATGAGTTTTACAACATGGCACTGAAACAAGAGACTCCTCAACTCAAGTGTGATGCTTCCAAGAAGCGAGTCAGAGATGCGACTCCTTCTTCCTCAACTCAAGTGGCTAAGCAGCAAAAGTATTGGCTACCTCCTCCTCTGTTCCGTCAACCTTATCAGAAGAAGAGCAAAGGTGGCAATGGATCTTCCCACCCACCCAACCCAGGCTTTCAGAACATGACTTCGTCTCGAGGTCCAAGATCAAGTGCTCCGTATCACCGTCCGCTCTCGGAGGTCACGTGCAACAAGTGTCAGCAGAAGGGTCACTATGCCAACAAATGCTTCAATCAGAGGCATCTCCCTCCTCCTCCTCCTATGAGATCTGCCAGTACCACAGTGGTCAAGCATAACCCAAGCACGCCAAGGTCAACATGATGAATGCAGCTCAGGCAGAGGACTCGTCAAATGTCATAATGGGTAACCTTCTTGTTAACGATGTTCCTGCTAAAGTTCTTTTTGACACTGGTGCATCGCTTTCTTTTATTTCAAGACCATTTGTTGCCAAGCATGAATTTGTGACGGAAAAGATTCCTTTCCCGTTGAAGATTGTGTCCCCGGGCAAGCAAATGACATGTAACGTTTGCGTCCCGGATGTTACTAGCACGTTGGGCGACTATAAGTTTCTATCCTCTCCAGTGGTCCTTGGTAACTCGGATACTGATCTTATTCTTGGAATGGACTGGCTTTCTAAGCACAAGGCTCACCTTGATTGTGCTGCCAGGAAGATTCAATTGACTCAATCCTCTAAGGATGTAATCGTCTTTGCCGCTCGTGATGATACCATTCGACTGTTTTCTCTCAATGAGAAGGGAGAGCTGGATGCCATCTCGTAGATTCCGGTCATTTGCGCATATCAAGACGTCTTTCCAGAAGAGCTTCCAGGAATGCCTCCACACAGGCCAGTTGAATTCGTCATCGATCTTGAGCCTGGCACGGAACCTGTTTGCAAACGTCCTTACAAGCTTGGACCTGAAGAGTTGAAGGAGCTGAAGAAACAACTCGATATTCAAGAACGTATGGGTCTCATCTGTCCAAGTTCTTCTCCATGGGGTTGTGGAGTTCTTTTTGTCAAGAAGAAGGATGGAACGGACCGACTTTGTGTCGACTACCGTCCATTGAACAAGAAGACCATAAAGAACAAGTACCCACTTCCCAACATCAACAAGCTGTTTGAACAACTCAAAGGTGCTCAAGTATTCTCCAAGCTTGATCTCCATATGGGCTATCATCAGATTCGCATTCGTGAAGAAGATATCCCCAAGACAGCATTCAGAACAAGCTATGGTTCATATGAATACACTGTCATGTCTTTCGGCCTCGTCAACGCTCCTCCAACATTCTCTCGCATGATGAACTTCATCTTCAACGCCTACACAAATGACTCCGTCTTGGTCTACCTCGATGACATTTTGGTCTTTTCCAAGAACAAGGAGGTTCATGCCAAACACTTGCGTTTGGTTCTGGATAAACTCAGAGAACATCGGTTCTATGCGATGTTTTCAAAGTGCGAGTTTTGGCTCGATGAGGTTCTCTACCATGGACATATCATCTCTGCCAAGGGCATAGCGGTCAATCCAGAGAAGGTGTCTGCAATTGTGAATTGGGAACCACCTCAGAATGTGAAGCAACTCCGCAGCTTCCTTGGGCTCGCAAGTTATTGTAGAAGGTTCGTTGAGAACTTCTCAAAGATCGCGAAGCCACTTTCCAACCTTCTCCATAAGCATGTGAAGTATGTCTGGTCTCCTGAATGTGACATCGCTTTCAACACCCTGAAAGAGAAGTTAGTCACTTCTCCAGTTTTGACTCCTCTTGATGAATCCAAACCGTTCGAGGTCTTCTATGCTGCTTCCCTTCAAGGTCTTGGTGCAGTGTTGATGCAAGAGAAGAAAGTTGTGGCCTATACTTCTCGCCAGTTGAAGCCCAACGAAAAGAACTACCCCACTCATGACCTTGAGTTGGCAGCAGTTGTCCATGCTCTTTTAAGTTGGAGACATCTCTTATTGGGCAGAAAAATGGACATCTTCACTAATAATAAGAGTCTCAAGTACATCTTCACTCAGCCTAATCTCAACCTCAGGCAGACTCGTTGGGTCGAGATGATTCAAGAGTATAATCCGAGTACTGAATATACTCCGGGAAAGGCCAATGTAATTACTGACGCGTTGAGCAGGAAGGCTTACTGCAACAGTTTGATTCTCAAGCCTTACCAACCCGAGCTTTGTGAAGCTTTCCGCAAACTCAATCTACAAGTTGTTCCTCAAGGATTTCTGGCCAACCTCCAAGTCTCTCATACTTTGGAAGATCAGATTCGTGAGGCTCAACTTCTTGATGCTATGGTGAAGAAGGTGAAGATTGGGATTGCCATGAGTCAACCCAAGTACAAGTGCTATCGCCGTGATGACAAGGATACTCTATTCTTCGAGGATCGCATAGTTGTGCCTAAAGGTGACCTTCGTAAAGTCATTATGAACGAGGCTCACAATTCACTCCTCTCTATTCACCCTGGAAGTACAAAGATGTACCAGGACCTCGAGCAGTCGTATTGGTGGACTTGAATGAAGCGCGAGTGTCGGTGTTGAAACCAGCGGATCTTGGGTAGTGGGTCCCGAACTATGCGTCTAGGCCGGATGGTAACAAGAGACAAGGGACACGAAGTTTTACCCAGGTTCGGGCCCTCTCGATGGAGGTCAAACCCTACGTCCTGCTTGATCAATATTGATGATATGGGTAGTACAAGAGTAGATCTACCATGAGATCGAGGAGGCTAAACCCTAGAAGCTAGCCTATGGTATGATTGTTGATGTGTATGTTGTCCTACGGACTAAAACCCTCCGGTTTATATAGACACCGGATAGGGTTAGGGTTACATAGAGTCGGTTACAATGGTAGGAGATTTGCATATCCGTATCGCCAAGCATGCCTTCCACGCCAAGGAAAGTCCCTTACGGACACGAGACAGAGTCTTCAATCTTGTATCTTCATAGTCCAGGAGTCCGGATGAAGGTATAGTCCGGCTATCCGGACACCCCCTAATCCAGGACTCCCTCAGTAGCCCCTGAACCAGGATTCAATGACGATGAGTCCGGCGCGCATATTGTCTTCGGCATTGCAAGGCGGGTTCCTCCTCCAAGTTCCGTGTACCTGTTTGAATAAAGTCCGGTTTCTTGTAGATGTTGCGCTCCTTGGCTTCTACGCCCAATAATGGCTGTTTTCCATGTGTCAAACGAATATGAAAAGTCTGAGTGTTTTTACGTTCACACCCCTAGCCGTGTAAATGAGTTGCCCTTTTTAAGGGGATGAGGATTTAGATCCAATCCACACCTTCTCCTCTCCACGAGTGTGCATCAGAGCGCATCCGACAAAGGTCCATTCCACCATGGCCAGCCGCCGCAACTCCTCCTCTCGCCCTCCTAGCCCTAAGGCTGGATATTGGGAGAGATGTTCTACTCCGCATAGCGAGCTAGTGATGCTTCAGACCCAGGGATTTCTCCCCCCGGCCTATATGGTCCCGGTCCGAGCCGGTCTTGCCGTCTACAACGGCGGAGAGCAAGCAGAGAATGCCCCTAATCCATCCAAAGGAGAGCGGGTGTGCCTTGTTCCTTACTTAATAAGGGGCTCGGATTTCTCCGGGGGCTGCTGGAGTTCTACGGCCTCCAGCTACATCATCTCACGCCTGCCTCAGTATTGCATATCACGGGCTTTGTAGCCCTCTGCGAGCTGTTCTTGGGTATTGAAGCTCATTTCGGACTGTGGAAGGAGTTATTTGCCTCGTGCCCCATTCCAAGAAAGGGTCAATGTATCAAGTGGGCGGAGCCGAAGTATGGCACATCGCCGGGACCGGATATCTGTCCGGAACCCCAAAGAAGGCGTCCGAAGACTGGCCCTCGGAATGGTTCTATATAGAAGACGTCCCGTTGCCGGATCCTATCCGGATCGGCCTCCCAGAGTTTGATAATGCTCCTTTAAAGAAGAGCCTAAGCTGGCGTCCACGGAGCCCTCAAAGGGAAAGTGACAGGGACATCGTTTATCTCATGGGCCTAATAAGATTGTAGCCCATTCCGGACTAACCATGATCGGAGTTATGGCCGAATGCATCATGCGGGGGGTGCAGCCGCTTCAGTACAGAAGCCACCCCATGTGGGATTTCAACGGGGAGGACGACGCCACCCGCTACGACCGTAAAGGGCCAGATTTAGTCGCTGCTCTATTAAAGATCTTGTCCACTTTGTACAAGGGAGAAGAGGAGGAATTTCTCCGCGTCAACCCACAGGGTGGTTTCTCTATGCACAATCCCCCAAGCTGGGTAAGTGGTCGCATTACTTGCTCATCCGTTTAGTGTTCCCATTGTTAAATACTTAGTCTGATGACTTCAACACAGGAACTGCGCCGGGCCGTTAAGGACATAAGCAGCCCGCCTCCACAACCCGAGGACTCAGGACGGTCTCTCGACCCGGCCTCTCAAGAGGATCCGGACATATCTGTGGAGCTGATTGATGGAGTGTTCCATCAATTGAGCGAGGACAACGCCCTGGTGGCCATTACGGCCGACTACCCAGGGCTAATCCGAACTCCCAGGTACCTGAGACCGAAGTCCCTGTACCCCGGACATGGGTCCGTACACGCGTGTTTAATTTCCTGATTGCAACCGAACTTTGCAGGGGAGGTTTTTGAGGCAGAAGGCCGAACCTGGGGCGGCAAATCAACCAGGGGCTGCAGGGCCCCATGGGCAGAAAAGAGGTGTAGTCCGGACCGAGGCATCAGCGTGAAGGTATGGCACGCCCCTTTATCTCAGTTGTTATACCTTCGAGGCACATTTGACACTCTTGCCCTTTTCAGGACAAAGAGACTTCGCCGGACTATATCCGGAGAGGCTGCTAATCCCGCCTCCACCAGCCAGGCTCCAAAGCCTGGTCCGGGGGCAGAAGCGAGTGCGAGGCATGTGCCAGACGTTCCTCTGACGGAGGATGCAGACGGGTTATCTGCCACCAACTCAGAGGTGGAAAGTGCCATGAACCACAGACATCGTCGGAAAATTCTTCGTGGTGCTTGCTTCTCCCAAGAGGCATTAGATGCCTTCAATTCGGGAGATGCGCACCTCCGTGCCGCTCAAAATGGTCTAGCCAGAGCCACAGAGCAATATGTAAAAGACATACGGTTAAGAAAATTTTGGAAAATATATATGTAGCAGCAGCCCCCGAGACTGAAAACAGTTAGAATAACTGGTTTAAGGATCATTTGAAATGCAGGTTCTTACAAAAAAGAATTCCCTACTGACCTAGGAGCTGGACGAGTGCAAAGCCCAACTGGAGGCCACACTCGCCGCGGCGGGGGAGCCTAAGGAGACCCCCTCTGGTAATATACATTTCGAAAGATAAGTATGTGGCGAAGCACGGCTTTTGTGCGAATCTGACAAATAAAATTGCAGATGGCACCGGATTGAATCCGGAAAGGCAACACCTCGAACGCCAACTAAGGGCTGGTGAGAGGGTGCTATTAAAGGTGATGGGGGAGAAGAACGTTCTCCAAGATGCCAACACCCGGCTGGGCGTCGAGCTAAAAGATGTTTGTGCCCAGCTGTCAGACTCCATGAAGGAGAATCAGCAGCTTCGGCGCTGCATATTTAGTAAGTGCTTGAACGAACCTTTTAAATGAAGTTCGGCGGTGCCATTGATTAACAGAGCAATATCCGCAGGTATGTTAACAGGTCGTCCTGCAGAGGAGATGCCCGGTTCTACGGGTGACCTTCTTCCCAAGCTCTTGCAATTGCTCGATCGAGTTCGGCAGGCGATGCGAGGCGTCACCCAGGTCCTGTGTCCATCCGTCTCCACACCCAAAGGTGTTGGAGAGCTTGCGGAGAAGCTGAGGGGAGCACGGCGGCGCTTTCAGTTGTGGAAGATATCAGCCTGCCGTCAAGGCGCTAGGGAGGCCTGGGCCATGGTGAAGACGCGGTATTCACAGGCCGACCCTAACCATATGGCTGAGGTTGGTCCTATAGGGCCCGATGGGAAGGAGATCCCTGTAAGCTTAATGTACGGCCAAGTAGAGTTGGCCACAAAGTACTCCCAGCAGGACTGTAAATTAGACAGCCTGTTAGATGGTATTGAAGAGGAATACAATCAGTCAAAATGACTATGTAATCGAATTGACATTTATAATGCCTTCTAGCCGGATTGTAGATCATTTTTCATGGCCGACCTTTTCGCTTCAACCTCGGGGCCTGACGGTCCGGAGTGTGTCCGAATTCCCATGTGGCTATATAGGAACCGGGGAATGCATGGAGACCAGGCGTAGGGGTCATTAGTGCGTGAACAGACAAGTGCCCGACTAGTTATGTTATATTACATGGTTAGTAAGAAACATCTTCCAGGGAGAATAGTTCCGTTAGGGGTTCCTTTCGCTGGGGGGCATGCCCTAAAGTGCATGTCCATGCTGCGAAAAGAAATGCAGGAAAAATGCCTGGGGGCACATAGATAAAGAAAAAGATCATCTTTAGTTCACCGACCGAATATTCTCTTAAGAACGCTAGCTTTCGGCTTCACCCAGTCTGAGGTACACGTCCGGATGATCCGGCAGTAACAATCGCAGAGGTGCTCCCTTTACCACCTAGTCGAATAATCGGGAACGTAGGGGTAAGCACAGGAGCCAGGCAACCCAGCTTGGCCAAAACTTAAGTCATATCGATGCATATGATGGTGAATAAAAGGTACATGCGGAAGTTTGACACATGTGTTAGGCATGAAGCCCGTATAAATAAGCTTCTGTTTAAAGAAGCCCCCAGGTTTACTGAGCGTGGATAGCGCGTCAATTTGTGAGCCTTTAAAGGTTATAAGAGAGAGAAAAAGGGAGAAGGAGAGAAATGTACGACGGACAGTATAAAAAAAATGAATAGAGTAAGGAGACGAACACAGGATCTGGCGCTAGGCATAGAATCTTCGGAGACGGGCTGCATTCCATGGGTTCGGCTCGAGTCGGTTATCCAATGCGTTTCGCAGGCGGTACGCTCCAACAGTCAGGACTTGATCAATTATGAAGGGACCTTCCCACTTGGGCTTGAGTTTGTCCTTTTCCTTGTCCGGCAGGCGTAGAACTAATTCGCCAATGTTGTAATTTTTGGCCCGTACTTCTCTGCTTTGGTATCTTCGAGCTT
This sequence comes from Triticum dicoccoides, assembly GCF_002162155.2. NCBI lineage: Eukaryota > Viridiplantae > Streptophyta > Magnoliopsida > Poales > Poaceae > Triticum > Triticum dicoccoides. The sequence goes on along the minus strand of NC_041390.1, from coordinate 406,131,215 downwards.
GCTGTTGATAGAATGCGGAACGGTCTTTCGCCACATCACGTTCCTCCACTAATGCGTCCAAACTGTCCTGCCGATCGAGCTCGGCTTCTCTTTCCTCGTACATGCGCACTCGAGGTGAGTCATGAATTATGTCGCAAGGCAGAACTGCCTCTGCGCCATACACCATGAAGAATGGTGTGTATCCGGTGGTGCGATTCGGCGTGGTCCGCAGCCCCCAGAGTACGGAGTCGAGCTCCTCTACCCAGTGCGTGTTAGATTCCTTGAGGGACAGCACTAGTCTGGGTTTGATGCTGCTCATGATAAGACCATTTGCACGTTCGACCTGGCCGTTAGTTTGTGGGTGATAGACGGAAGCACAATCGAGCTTTATGCCCATGTTTTTGCACCAGAGTTTTACCTCGTCGGCCGTAAAGTTCGTGCCATTATCAGTGATGATGCTGTGGGGGACGCCGTAACGGTGTACGACCCCGTATATGAAGTCTATCACAGGTCCGGATTCGGCCGTCTTAACAGGCTTGGCTTCTATCCATTTGGTGAACTTATCCACCATGACCAGTAAGTATTTGTGCTTGTGGGTTCCGCCTTTAAGGGGTCCAACCATATCAAGCCCCCAGACCACAAAGGGCCAAGTGATGGGGATAGTTTGGAGAGCAGTGGGTGGCATATGGCCTTGGTTTGCAAAGAGCTGGCAGCCGGTGCATCGTTGGACTAAGTCCTGAGCGTCTGCCCGGGCCGTCCGCCAATAAAAGCCTATACAGAAGGCCTTGCTTACCAGGGACCGGGCTGCAGCATGATGACCGCCGAGTCCGGCATGGATTTCAGCCAGGAGATTTCGGCCCTCCTCTTCGGAGATGCACCTTTGAAGGATTCCGGTAGTGCTTTTCTTATAAAGCTCTCCCTCGTGGACTCTGTAGGCTTTGGATCGCCGCACTATGCAGCGTGCCTCATTTTGGTCCTCGGGGAGTTCCTGCCTAGTAAGGTAGGCGAGGAATGGTTCTGTCCACGGGGCGATGACGGCCATTATTACGTGGGCTGAAGGTGTTATTACAATGGCAGAGCCTCCGATTGTGTCAGATTGTTCGCTGTCGGGCAGTGCGGTTGGGTCTGGGCTGTTATTGTTTGGCTCCCCTTCCCATGCCATGGATGGCTTGAAAAGCCTTTCCAAGAAGATGTTGGGGGGGACTACATCGCGTTTTGCACCGATGTGTGCCAGGACATCTGCCGCCTGATTATTTTCCCGGGCTATATGGTGAAATTCAAGTCCCTCGTACCGAGCTGACATTTTTAGGACGGCGTTGCGGTAAGCTGCCATTTTCGGATCCTTGGCATCAAAGTCTCCATTTATTTGGGAGATTCCGAGGTTCGAGTCCCCGCGCACCTCTAGGCATTGGATGCCCATGGATACTGCCATCCGGAGACCATGTAGAAGGGCCTCATATTTGGCTGCATTGTTGGAGTCCGTGTACAGAATCTGTAGTACGTATTGAACTGTGTCTCCTGGTGGGGACATCAAAATGACGCCAGCCCCCAGTCCAACCAACATTTTGGAGCCGTCGAAATGCATGATCCAATTTGAATATGTGCTGTACTCTCTAGGGATTTCGGCCTCCATCCATTCTGCGACGAAGTCGGCCAAAACTTGTGACTTGATGGCTCGTCATGGCTTATAAGTTATGTCGAACGGGAGGAGCTCGATGGCCCATTTCACAATCCGGCCCGTTGTGTAATGGTTTTTTATAATATCGTTAAGTGGTACTTCCGAGGCTGCTGTTATTGAACACTCTTGAAAGTAGTGTCGTAGCTTCCGGGATGCCATGAATACCGCATACGCAATCTTTCGATAATGCGGGTACCGTGATTTGCAGGGAGTGAGGAGAGTGGACACATAATAGACCGGCCTTTGAAGGGGGAATTTGTGTCCGTTCTCTTCTCGTTCAACGACGAGCACTGCGCTTACCACCTGATGTGTTGCTGCGATGTACAATAGCATTGGTTTGCCGGTGTTTGGCGCGGCCAGGAGCGGGTTTGTTGCCAGTATGGCTTTTATTTCGTCGAGTCCGGCTGTGGCTGCGTCCGTCCATTTGAAGTGTTCGGTGCACCGAAGGAGGCGGTAAAGGGGGAGGGCCTTTTCTCCTAAGCGGGAGATAAAGCGGCTTAGAGCCGCCACACATCTGGTTAACTTTTGTATTTGTTTGAGGTCCTTTGGGATATCAAGTTGCGACAGAGCTCGGATCTTGGCTGGATTTGCTTCAATTCCTCTGCTGGATACAATGAAGCCGAAGAGCTTTCCGGCTGGAACGCCGAAAACGCATTTTTCCGGGTTGAGCTTGATGTCGTATGTTTGGAGATTGTCAAATGTGTCTCAAGTCGTGTACTAGAGATTCAAAATGTCTTGTTTTCACGACCACATCATCTACGTATGCCTCCACTGTTTTACCAATCTGGCTTGCCAAACATGTCTAAATCATGCGCTGATATGTTGCGCTGGTGTTTTTGAGCCTGAAAGGCATCATGTTGAAGCAGAATGGCCCGTATGGTGTGATAAATGCCGTTGCGGCTTGGTCTGGTTATGCCATCTTGATTTGATGGTAGCCAGAATATGCACTGAGGAAACACAACGAATCGTGTCCTGCGGTTGCATCGATAATTTGATCGATGCGGGGGAGGGGGAAGGGATCCTTTGGGCAAGCCTTGTTAAGGTCTTTAAAATCAACACACAGGCGCCAGGATTTGTCCTTCTTTGGTACCATCACCAGGTTTGCTAGCCAGTCCGGATGTTTTATATCTCTGATGAATCTGTCCTCTAATAGCTTTGCTAGCTCCTCTCCCATAGCCTGTCTCTTAGGTTTGGAAAAACACCGGAGAGCCTGTTTGACAGGTTTGAATCCTGTTTGGATATTTAAGCTGTGCTCGGCCAGCCTGCGTGGGATTCCTGGCATGGCTAAAGGGTGCCAGGCGAAAATGTCACAGTTCTCTCATAGGAACTCTCGCAATGCGGCGTCTACATCAGGGTTTAACTGTGCCCCGATGGAAGCTGTTTTATTGGGGTCCGTTGGATGGACTTGGAATTTAACTATTTCGTCCGCTGGTTTAAAGGAGGTGGATTTGGATCTTTTGTCGAGTACCACATCATCCCTATTCACCATAGAGCGCAGCGCAGTCAGCTCCTCAGCCGCTAGGGCTTCGGATAGTGCCTCGAGGGCCAGTGCGGCTGTCTTGTTTTCGGCGCGGAGTGCTATGTCCGGATCACTAGCAAGAATGATTATCCCGTTGGGCCCGGGCATCTTGAGCTTCATGTACCCGTAATGGGGTATTGCTTGGAAGATTGTGAATGCTTCCCGCCCTAGCAAAGCGTGATAACCACTGCTGAACGGGGCCACGTGGAACATGACTTCTTCGGACCTGTAATTGTCCGGCGTGCCGAACACCACATCTAGTGTGATTTTTCCTCTACAGCACGCTTCCCGACTGGGGATTATTCCTCTAAAGGTTGTGCTGCTTCGCGTGATGCGGTTCCAGTCTATATCCATTTTTTGGAGAGTTTCCTCATAGATGAGGTTCAATCCGCTGCCGTCTTCCATGAGTACCTTGGTGAGACGAAAGCCGTCCACTATTGGACTGAGGACCAATGCGGCTGGTGCTCGGGCTGTTCGGAATTTAGGTTCATCACTGGCGTTGAATGTAATGGTCATGTCACTCCATGGTTTTATTGTTGCTACTTGGTAGACTTCGGCAAGGATGCGGAGTGTCCTTTTTCTCATGTTATTTGATGTGAAGGTCTCGAAGACTGTTAATACCGTATTGGTGTCTCTGGGGTGGCTTTCGGTGGCCTCCGGGATTAGGAGGTTTTCGCCAATTTTGGCCACCTGCCGGAGTATCCAACATGCTCTAAGGCTGTGAGTTGGTGTGGCGTCCTCTATACTATGAATTTTACAGGGTCCATTAAGCCATCCTTCCAGTACGGTTCCATGCCCTGAAGAGGGTTTTTTCCTTTTGGTTTTTGACCCGGGTGTCTGGCGATGATGCCGCCTTTTATTTCGGACCGGGCTTGCATTAAGGGCCCGATTGTCCCAAAATTTTGTTTCGGTTTTCCGGGCGCTTTCCATCGCACAGTACTTTCATACTATGGACGCTATGTCAATGAAGCGTGTAATATCACAACGACTTATGGCGTTGAGTATTCCCTTGTCCGTGCAATTATTGCAGAAGGATGAAATTGCGTCTTCCTCGCGGCAGCCCTTTTTCCTGTCCATAACCAGGAGGAATCTGGCCTAGTAATGATGTACTTTTTCTTTGGGCTCTTGCCTGATTTGGGATAGATCGCTAATGTTCGGGTGGGTGGGTGGAATTGAATCCGAAGCCTTACCCCTTCTGAGGCTCAGAGGCCGAGGAATTTTTGAACTCGAAAGTTTGGATTCCTGGGTGTCGTCTAATGAATCCAGTCCGTCGCCTGATTCTCGGTTCAGGTCTTGAGTGATATCCTCCCCTCCGCGGACATCCGGCTTGGAGGGATCGGGAATCCGGACGTAGCGACTCCTTAGGATAGATGAAGGGTCGCCGCACTGTCCCTCTACCACAGCAACGTGATGGGTGGCTTGGGGAGAGTTAATCTCTCTCAGATCGGTTTTAGGCCCAATCTGGTCGTGATCCGTAGCGACTCCCATGGCGGCGAAGCGATCCAAGAGCTCGTTTATGGAGGAAAGCTCTATTGGATTTAACTTCTCGGCAAATTCCGAGTTGACATGAAGATTGTTTTCGATGGCTCGAGAGGTCATCGTCCGCGTAGAAGCCGAACAGGTGGTCATAAGAAAACCACCTAGCCGGAGGATTTGGCCGACATCCAAAGCTCCCTTAGCAACGGTGCCGTGTTTAAAGACGGGGCGAGGCATTCTTCCTGATGGCGACGACACAGAGGAACTCTCAATGAAAGCACCAATGTCAGTGTCAAAACTGGCGGATCTCGGGTAGGGGGTCCCGAACTGTGCGTCTAGGCCGGATGGTAACAGGAGGCAGGGGACACGAAGTTTTACCCAGGTTCGGGCCCTCTCGATGGAGGTAAAACCCTATGTCCTGCTTGATTAATATTGATGATATGGGTCATACAAGAGTTGATCTACCACGAGATCAGAGAGGCTAAACCCTAGAAGCTAGCCTATGGTATGATTGTTGAGGTGTATGTTGTCCTACAGACTAGAACCCTCTGGTTTATATAGACACCGGATAGGGTTAGGGTTACATAGAGTCGGTTACAATGGTAGGAGATCTGAACATCCGTATCGCCAAGCTTGCCTTCCACGCCAAGTAAAATCCCTCCCGGACACGGGACGGAGTCTTCAATCTTGTACCTTCATAGTCCAGGAGTCCGGCTGAAGGTATAGTTTGGCTATCCGAACACCCCCTAATCCAGGACTCCCTCACCCTTCTCCCTCACCGTCTTCAAGAAAGGAAACACTCGCATCTGCCACTGTTCTTCTCTCCCAACGAAGGGAAGGTAAGAGGATCCGTAATGTTGGTATATTTTCGTTCAGAGAAAAAAAGAACGTTTGCAAAGCAGTAACCGATCCTCACTCTCTTTTTTGTTTCATTGTCATTGTGATTGTGTTTTCCTTTCAGTGGTCTCCTAGTATTCGTCAGTTTCATGATGGGCCAAGGAGAACCAGGAAAAGATCTGCCGATATTGGAGCAGACGCGGGAGGATGATCCTCACAAGACAGAGAGCTCCAAGAAGATGGAGGCAGCCACCGAGCCGACCCCAGATACGCTCACGGCCACTACTGAGATGGTGAACGCCCCGTTTGAGGTTACAACCCCCGCGGCACTGCAGGAGCAGTTTTCCCCCTTCGAGGATGTCTCCCCCCTCCCCTGCTGAGTTGCCCAAGGTGATTTTCTTCTTTGCCGATCTCGATTGTGGTTTTAATCTAAGTATGTGGTGATGAATAATGCAAAAATTTATTAGCTTCGTTGCCATGCTATACATAGTGGTTTAAATAACTTGTGTTTCCTATATTGGATTCAGAATTTGTTTCTGTTTCAATTAGAGCCCTGATGAAGACAAGGATTGTGTGGTTGTACATGTCACTCGCTATGAGGCGGATGACCTGAATATATGCAATGGGAAAACAAAGTTTTTAGGCTATTGGATCCTGGAAGAAATTTGCGCTTATACCAATGAAGAGTTGTATTCCAGCCTCACTGTTGTCAGGCGTGTTGTCCAGGGTGTACTGAAGCACAAGAAGTTCAAAGCTACTCCTTCGTTTGTGAGGCATACCGTCCTTGTCAAGCTTACGTAGGAAGATGACGTGGCATGCCTCCACAAACAAGTTTATGAGTGGCAACGCCACAAAGGTTGTCTTCATGAAGGTTGACAGGATTGAGCTGCTGCCGGACGTCCTCGATGATGTTCATGGCAAGGTACGTCTTGCGTCCAGCCCAAATTAGATCGAGGCATGAAATAGTTGCCGCAGCTAGTGTTTAACAGTAGTTTGGATTGTGTCTAATTATCCGAACCTTGCCTGTTATCGAGCCCTCTGGGGCTAGTACTCTGTTTGAATCTGTCTATGGGAACTGCTGCTACTTTTGTGTTCCTGTGAATCATGTGAAAACCATCATAATTGTTGCCGAAACATATGCGTCCTCACTAGTTTTCTCATGAATATGGCATGGTAAGACATAAGTTTTCACCGTTCATCATACGAGCAGTGTGTGTTTTAATGAAATAGAGTACTCGTTCGAGAACTATGCGCCGACGTATATACATAAGTACTTGTAAACACTGTTGGTGCTACCCCACTTGTAAGCAGTTGTGCAAAACACGACACGTTGGCTTAGCTCGCTTCAACACTAGGCTATCGACCAACTAACAATCAACAATCTGCTGTCTGACATATAAGCAACTATGTATCTTGTTACAGTGGCTCATGCGGTTAACTGAGGCCACAATGTAAATTCCAAACGTTCACACGCTACTCCAGCGTTCATGTGGAACACTCACATTAAAATCGGCTTCATAAAAAACTTGAAAAGCATAAGTTAAGCAATTTTATACATCTCAATGATTCATAGAACATAACAAACATATACTAGTTCACAACATAAGACAAAGTTGTGAGAAAGTTTACAAATCAGGAAAAAACAACCAAGGCTTCTCTGAGCAAAGGGCCTCCCGGCAGGCTTAAATTTCCTGGAGTTCACTCTGGTTTTTTCTTGTTGCCACCATCCAGGGTTAGGTTCTCTCATTCCAGAATAACCAATTATAATTGTGTTCTTAGCTGGAATGCTGAACTGAACCATGTAGTGTACTGACCAGCTGAAAGTCTTGTGCATTCTACTAAATTTAAGCACCGCTATTTGCAAAAATGAGCAGACCACAATGCCTTTTGTCCGCGCACCTGTCCAAAAAACCGTCGTGTAGCCGTGCCAGCTAGTCCTCGGTCCATGGATGCACTGGTAGAAAGTGCATTCCAGACTAGGATGCGGATGATTTCGCTCGTCCCTACACTGCAATCAGGAAGTAAAACGTACAAATCAACTTCTTTTATATTGCGTTGGTCATTCTACCTAGTAACTACCAATGTAGGAATACCTGGAAGACGGGTGGTTAGACGATGTCAACGAGGGATAGCCATATCATTTTGCGCAGTTATACTAAAAGTGAGGTGTGTGCTTTTGATTGCGCGGATAGAAATGATACGGAGATAGACATCGCGAAACGATACGGAGACAGACATCCATGTTTGTGCAAATACGAAATACGGTTATTTAAAGAGTGACCGATATTTTGCAGTGGCGTATGATTAACAACATCATCTATTATGTTATAATTGGCACTAGATTGACAGTATGAAAGTGTCCTTAAGTAAGTAGCATCACATCACATCAACACTACCACTAGATTAACATGTAGAACAATAGCATTAGTATTACTGTCATGAGAGTAGCACATGGTCAGTAAATGTGCAATCAAATTTGTGCAGTTCCACTAGGATGAAGCAATGTTAGCTGTGTGAGATTTAAGTGTAACTGCAAAAACACAATTCATGGGAAATAAAGCAAGACAGAAGCACTTCATAAAATGGTGGTGGCATTGCTTCAATTTATCGACAGCACTAGACCATTACTTATAGTGATATTAGGTGGCATTGATTAATGCTTCATGTGATTTTACATTAACGGTAGCGATATGGGCGTAGGGACAGCAGGAGCATAAAGTGGTGAGGCAGATGTTGTTGCCGAGAGCGGCAAACACTCAGACAGCATGTCTGCATTTGTCCCATTTTTTATCTCCTCGGTGACATTTTCCTACGTGACCACAGGAAATCTAGACCAGCTCATTCTCATTTGCGTTGTCCCCCAATACCCGTCACTTTCTTTCCTTTTCAACCAAGAGATAGGTCCACTTCCCCCACCCTTCGCCATCCACCATGCTTTCTTCGTCTTTTCAACCAAGAGACCAGTTGGGTAGCCAGTATCTACTACTTTCCCCTGTTTCCTCTTAGAACCAAGTCCTAGATTCATGCTACAGCTTTCCCACTTTCTTCCCTGTTTGAACCAACTCTTAGAGTCGTCTGTATGAACTAGCTTTACCTCTAATAATAGTAACAGTCTAGGTGGCTTTGGAATAGCGGGCGGAAGTAGAAAAAGATCCACACGAAGCCAAGTGGGGAGCCGGGGCAGTGGAGCAAGGAAGGTTTCGAAGGAATATATACTTGAGGGTCGTCGACCCGCAACTTGGCCACAATACTGCAGGGAGGAAGAAGGGGTCGGAGGCCCTCCCGAGCTGGTGCTCTCTCAGAGAGAATGGCATGGCCACCAATCAAGACGCGTGGGCAGCCATTGGTCTCCTCCCTCACCGCCGACAACAGCGTGAATGATGCACCTACACCCCTTCCCTGGTCGAGGTTGTCCGACCGGATTTGTGACCAGCCGTGAGCTTATTGAGAGTGTGGCCACCTATGTCTTGCTTAGATCTAGATAGCATGAGAGAGTGAATGAGAGGAACCCTAGTAAAGCAAGCGCTAAGGCTCCTGCTTATATATATAGTGGAGTGATTTTGTTGTAGCAGCTTCAAAAAAATGCGCTCCTACGTGTACCTGCGAGTGGGTGTGAGAGAACTAGTGCGTGCGTGCACCGCTTCTCTTCGTGAGAGTACAATATGCTATGCCCAAAGAACGTTCGCCACAGGAGTAATAGTATAAGTGTGTGATGTGTGAGCTAAAATAAAATGTGCGCGGCGTCTTTTGTTTTTAGAAGTTCTGAGGGTAGCGTGTGAAGAGCACATATGTGTGTGACGTCTACCTGTAGATAGACGGTGGCTGCGAGAGGACTCGGGAGAGTCGTGACTCGTGAGGGTGCGTGTGCGTGAGAGAGAGGGGGTGAGGGAGTCCTGGATTAGGGGGTATCTGGATAGCCGGATTATATCCTTTGGCCAGACTATTGGACTATGAAGATACAAGATTGAAGACTTCGTCCCATGTCCGGATGGGACTCTCCTTGGCGTGGAAGGCAAGCTTGGCAATACGAATATGTAGATCTCCTTCCTTGTAACCGACTCTATGTAACCCTAGCCCCCTCCGGTGTCTATATAAACCAGAGGGTTTAGTCCGTAGGACCAACAACAACTATCATACCATAGGCTAGCTTCTAGGTTTTAGCCTCTCTAATCTCGTGGTAGATCAACTCTTGTAATACTCATATCATCAAGAACAATCAAGCAGGACATAGGGTTTTACCTCCATCAAGAGGGACCGAACCTGGGTAAACATCGTGTCCCCTGCCGCCTATTACCATCCGCCTTAGACGCACAGTTCGAGACCCCCTACCTGAGATCCATCGTTTTTGACACCGAAATTGGTGCTTTCATTGGGAGCTCCTCTGTGTCGTCATCGTTAGGCTTGATGGCTCCTTCAATCATCGATTGCGATGCAGTCCAGGGTGGGACTTTTCTCCCCGCACAGATCTTCGTATGTTGCGGCTTCGCACTGTGGGCCAACTCGCTTGGCCATCTGGAGCAGATCGAGCGTTACGCCCCTGGCCACCAGGTCAGGTTTAGAAGCTTAAACTACATGGCAGACATCCGTGGAGACTTGATCTTCGACAGATTTGAACCCTTGCTGAGTGCGTCGCACGGTCACGATGAGCATGATTTAGCCCTACCATCGGACAGTGTTCGGGAGATCGCACCGGCAACCACTCCGACCCTCAATACGGAGCCAATTGCGCCATCCATGGAAGGGTGGATAGACCCCGCCACGGAGGCCGTACTCTCAAAGGAGATCGAGCCGAGTATCGACCTTACCCTTCACGAGAGCCGTGACGCCAAATTACCGGATTCTTCCCCTGCCACGCACTCCGAACCGCCTGCGCCCGTGCCTATCGAATCCGACTGGGCGCCGATCATGGAGTTCACCTCCGCGGATATCTTTCAGCACTCGCCCTTCGGCGACATACTGAACTCATTAAGGTCTCTCTCCTTGTCAGGAGAGTCCTAGCAGAACTATGTCCGGCAGGATTGGGATGCAGATGACGAAGAAATTCTCGGCCCACCCACCACCCACTTAGTAGCCACTGTGGACGATTTGACGGACATGCTCGACCTCGACTCCGAAGACATTGACGATATGGACGACGATGCAAGAGACGAACAAGAACCACTGCCCACAGGGCACCGGACAGCCACCTCATCATATGATATATATATGGTGGACACACCCAAAGAAGGCAATGTCGACGGGACAGCGGAGGATGCCCCTCCAAGAAGCAACCCAAGCACCAACGACAGCGGCGCCACTCTAAGTCTCGCCAAAGCAAGAGCGGTGATACCGGCATAGGAGATAATAGCATTTCGGACAGTGCCGAAGATAACGACAATCCCCTCGAGAAATATTTAGAGCAGGAGGACAGAGAAGCCATCCCTCCCGAGAGAGCGGCAAATGGAGAGGCGGAGGATGATAATACATGCCTCCCTCCGAAGACGAGGCAAGCCTCGACGATGACGAATTCGTCGTGCCTGAGCATCCCATCGAGAAAGAGCGCTTCAAGCGCCAGCTTATACCACGGCAAATAGCCTTAAGAAAAAGCAACAGCAACTTCAAGCTAATCAAGATTTGCTAACTGACAGATGGGCTGAAGTCCTTGCGGCCGAGGAATATGAACTTGAACACCCCTAGAAGAGTTACCCAAAGCGTAGGTTGCTAACCTGACTGGAGGAGGAATCATTAAAACCTACATCTCCAACGTATGACGCGGCTGATCGGCCACCTCGTGGCTGCGACGGAGAGGCATTTCAGCCAAAAGCTCAGCCCGCACCCCGACGCCACCCAAATAAAAATGTCAAGGCACGGGGAAACACGATAGACATGCAAGACATATTGGAGGACAAAAAAAACGCAAGATCAATCTACGGATCACGAGGGCGCGCCACTATGCGAGACGATAACCGTCACGCCAGATACAGTAAAAGTAAATCCGGCCGGGCCGAACACAGCGGACAAGACTCAGCTGCGCTGCATCGCGATATAGCCCAGTACAGAGGTGCCGCACACCCCCTATGCTTCACAGACGAAGTAATGGATCACCAAATCCCAGAGGGTTTCAAACCTGTAAATATCGAATCATACGACGGCACAACAGATCCTGCAGTATGGATCGAGGACTTCCTCCTGCACATCCACATGGCCCACGATGACGATCTACACGCCATCAAATACCTCCCACTCAAACTCAAAGGACCAGCTCGGCATTGGCTCAACAGCCTACCAGCAGAATTCATTGGCTGTTGGGAAGATCTGGAAGCCGCATTCCTCGACAACTTCCAGGGCACTTATGTGCGACCACATAATTCAGCAGCCAGAGGAATCGGCCAGGCAATTCTGGACATGGTTCCTGACAAAGAAAAATCAAATCGTCGACTGCCTGGATGCAGATGCCGTAGCAGCTTTTAAGCACAACATCCACGACGAGTGGCTCGCCCGGCACCTTGGCCAGGAAAAGCCAAAATCTATGTCAGCCCTCACGACACTCATGACCCGCTTTTGCGCGGGAGAGGACAGCTAGCTGGCTCGAAGCAATAACATATCAAAGAACCAAGGTACTTCGAATACCAAGGACATCAATCCAAACTACAAACCCAAGCACCGCATCAACAGTGACAATACCGAGGATACGGCAGTCAATGCCGGATTCAGAGGCTCTAAACCCGGTCAGCGGAAAAAGCCATTCAAAAGAAGCACTCCGGGCCCGTCCAGTTTGGACCGTATACTCGATCGCTCATGTCAAATACATGGCACCCCCGACAAGCCATCCAACCACAGCAACAGGGAATGTTGGGTGTTCAAGCAGGCCGGCAAGTTAAATGCCGAAAACAAAGATAAGGGGTTACATAGCGAAGACGAGGAGGAGCCCCGGCCGCCGAACACCGGAGGAAAGAAGAGGTTCCCCCCACAAGTGCGGATGGTGAACATGATATACGCAACCCACATCCCCAAGAGGGAGCGGAAGCGTGCGCTAAGGGATGTATATGCATTGGAGCCAGTCACCCCAAAGTTCAACCCATGGTCCTCCTGTCCGATCACCTTCGATCGCAGGGACCACCCCACTATTATCCGTCATGGTGGATTCGCCGCACTGGTCCTAGACCCAATCATAGATGGATTTCACCTCACTCGAGTCCTTATGGATGGCGGCAGCAGCCTGAACCTGCTTTATCGGGACACAGTGCGCAAAATGGGTATAGATCCCTCAAGGATCAAACCCACAAAAACGACCTTCAAAGGCGTCATAACAGGTGTAGAGGCCCATTGCACAGGCTCAGTCACACTGGAAGTGGTCTTCGGATCCCCGGATAACTTCCGCAGCGAGGAGTTAATCTTCGATATAGTCCCGTTCCGAAGTGGTTATCATGCAATGCTCGGGCGAACCGCATTTGCGAGATTCAATGCGGTACCGCATTATGCATACCTCAAGCTCAAGATGCCAGGACCTCGGGGGGTCATCATAGTCAATGGAAACACATAGCGCTCTCTCCGCACGGAGGAGCACACTGCAGCCCTCGCAGCAGAAGCACAAAGCAGGCTCTTCAGGCAATCCAACAGTTCGGTGATTAAACACCGGGACACCGTCAAGCGCGCCCGGAGTAATCTGCAACAAGACCGCTTGGCACGTTCTGAGCTCGCATAGCAATGCATCCCCCACCCCAGTCCCAGCCAAATGGTGAAATTCGTGCCACGCATACAAAATTACGCATTGAAAATACCATGGGCATAGGTGGGGGTCACGACTATGGCACGTCCCCAAACGCGGCTCAACCGCACTAGTGGCTTCCCGCCTTATTATTTTTTCTCTCTTTCAGGACTTTACTCTCTGGAAACCCCACCTGGCAGTACAATTGCCGGACACACGATACAAAAACCCAGGAGGCAAAAAGCTACGTCGCATCATGGAATTCCCAGGTGGTCTCTGATAACGAGTGAAATACCTACTTTAAATACCATTCCTCAGCTTGCCCTACTTTTTGCTTATCGCACTACTTGTATCATTCTGCTTCGACGCACCTTTTTGAATACACAATGCATAGCACTCGACTATTACCGCATTCTCTATTCTTTTTTATTTATATGTTCATTCATGACATTCAGCACCCGTACACCCTGGTATGGCCAATACGCCAGGGGCTTAAGCGTACCCCATAATACAGCGCGAGAAGTCCGAACACTTTCGACAGTGCGGCACCCCGAACTTATAGCATTATATGCATCAGCTCTGAATCATGTCTTGGGTCAATAGTTGGGTTTGCCCGGCTCCCATGTTTTGGTACCTTACGTTCCGCTATATCGGCTAAGGTAGCACTGGGAGAACTACTGCGATTGTGCCCTGGTTCATCTGGGAAAGCACCTTAGTAGAGAAAGCTAAAACTGACTGTCATGATAAGGCGAGAGCTGGTCGCTGTTCGAGAGGTCTCGAGTCCCTAAAGACTTATGCCGCTTAGGGCGAGGAGTCGACTTTGTCCAGCTTAGGCGTGTATAGCGCCCCGAATTCGGCCTTCCGAATACTAGGGGCTTCGCCAAAATTGAAAATTTTAGACATCTGTGGCTAAGTGAGAGTGATAAAGCATTATAGTCCGATTGCGTTGTTTGTTGTGCTGAGCACCTCCCTCGAAGGACCCAACAATGGGAAAAAGAATGCAGAGATTTATCCTGAACACCCCGGCACTCGTGGAATGGGGGCAGAAGCCGACGACTGGCCATCTCTCAGATCTGATAAACATTCGCACAGAAGGTAATATTTTAAATTCAAACAAGCGTTGCATAACACACATGAACAAGTTTTTGTCGGCGTTCTGGGAATGGGGGTCCCCAAACTTGCCTGCCTGCGGCCTGCGGCATGGCTCAAGTGGGGCCCAGCGCGGCCCATCTTCATCAGCTCAAGCTCAAGACCCTCGCGAGGGGCCAAGCCTCGCGGGGCGGACGACCAGAAGCTTCCTCAGAGGCAGCCTCGTCAAGCAGGCTTGCGAGGAGGCAAAGAGATCAAGGCATGGGTACCTCACGAGGAGCCCGTGACGTAAGCCATGACGATCGAGACCAGGCGGGCGCCGGCCTGCGCAATGTCCTTGTTTCCCCTTTGGTGCAAAGGGGCAAGCACAGGCCAAGGCACCGGGCAAAGGTTGCCATTCTGGTGCAACGAGTCCAAGACCAGCAGAGCGGCAGGACGGAGGTCACCGTGGAGCCCTAGATGGCGTCATCACCAGTGCTTTTGGCAGCCGAAGACCACCTTTGGTCGGGATAACTTGTAGTAGATGTTCCCCTTCAAAATGGCCAATTGTTGGCGCCCTTCCCTCTCATTATTTGGGGACAGGCCCAGGGCCTCTATAAATAGAGCTAGCCACCACAGATTATAGGACAACCCGAAAGAGAGACCCCTGGAGAGATCAACACACCCAGAGAGCAAGAGATCTGGTAGAACCCTAGCAGAGAGAGAAAGAGGCGACTGAACTCACCCCAGCAGTTCATCGCACCAGCTCAAGAACACTTCTCGCGAGGCTGTTCTTCCCTTGTACTGTTCCTCATCAGCCACTGAGGTAATCCACCACACCACACACTCGAGTAGGGTATTACACCACAACGGTGGCCCGAACCAGTATAAACCTTGTGTCCCTTGTGTTGTTCATTGTTTCTAGTTTAGATCACGCGAGGAGATTGGACGTAGATCGGTAGGGGAGAGATCTCCACGAGCACCCCAGTGTTCGAACCTCAAGGGTCTACCGGAACCCGAAATCCGACATTTGGCGCGCCAGGTAAGCATGCGCCGGAATCTTTCTTCCATTGTTCGCGTACGATCTTCCGTCGTGTCCATGGTTGACGCTCGTTGGGCTCACGCCGAGCGCCGGGCTGCTCTCGCACCCGCGTCGCCCAGATGGCGCCCGTCGGCGGACGTCCTCGTCGTTCCCCGTTGCCTACCACCAACGCCGCCACCAGCCCGGCGGGGAACGAGTAGCAGGCCTCGTCCCAGCATCCTTCGGTACGGCGGGAGGGCCGCACCGCCACATCGTCGCTGACTCCAGCCGCTTCGTCGTCCCACGCCCGTCGCGCCCCCACGGACGTGCACGCTGTGCTGCTCCTGGCAAGAGAGCTCTTGCACTATTACCCCGTCGACGACCTCTATGAGGACTGGCTCGCCCACATCACCAAGCTCATCAGCACCGCAGGGGGATCCCCCTTGCCGTCCCTCTCGCTGGCTCGCCCTCCATTCCACACAGGAGGCGGGGATCAGGAGGTGCCTCCACCACCTCCTCCCCAAGAAGGCGCCCTGGCTCCAAGGTGCGAGCCCCAGGGTGAGACCCTCCGCTTCTGGCGCCTGCGCAGCAAGAGAGGAGCTGCCAAGAGATCCCTCATCCCCAAGAAGGTGCTCGCTGCTCCCAGCGCCGGCGCGCCAAGAGCGCGTCCCTGCACCTCCACGCCAAGACCCCGTGCTGCTTCAAGCGGCGGCGCGCGGTAATCCCCAGGAACAAGCACAGCACCAGCAAAAGGCGCCGGTGGCCACGGCAGGCTGCCGCGCCCTCGCTACGATGGCATGACAGACCCTGCGGAGTTCCTACAGCTCTATAAGCTATGCATCGAAGCCGCCAACGGAGATGAAAGGGTCATGGCGAACTGGTTTCCCATGGCGCTCAAGGACGGGGCCCGCACCTGGCTCCTGAACCTGGCTCCTGGCACAATCTCCTCCTGGGACGAGATGCGCACTCGCTTCATCGCCAACTTCCAAGGCACTCACGACCGGCCCCCGGCCATGAGCAATCTGCGCCACATCAAGCAGCAGCAAGGGGAAACCTCGCAGAAATACATCCAATGCTTCAACAACGCTCGCCTCAAGATCCCCAAGGTGACTGAAGAAGCCATCATCTCGGCCTTCTCCGATGGCGTACACGACATCAAGATGAAGGAGGAGCTAGCAATCCATGAAGACCTGTTCACATCCCTGGAGCTATTCAACTTGGCGACCAAGTGCGCCAGGACTGAGGAAGGGCGCCTTTCCCTCCTCGAACTCCCGGTTGCCGACCTAGAAGAGAAGAAGCCCAAGGCCAAGGACGTGAAGCGCAAGGGGGCTGCCGTGCTTGCAGCGGAACCAGACACCAAGCGAGGCAGGGATCAGCCTGAGTAATCCAAGGGTAGCCGGTACCGCGTGTACCACGACCTCCACACCCACAACACCAACGAATGTCAAGAGCTCAGGGCCGTGAGAGATGGACGTGTCGGCCGACGCCCCGAGCGCAACGACAGGGGCTATGGCCAAGGAGGAGGAAGAGGTGGCGGACGATGGGAAGACCGTGGCCCTTGTCAAGGGTGGCGTGACCGACCTCGCGAGGATCGCTGTCAGGACCAGCCTCGCGAGGGAGGCTGGAGAGATCAGCCTCGTGAGGATCGCCCGTACAGCAACGCAGGCCTTCCTCCTCTGCCGCCACCGCCAAGGAGGAACGAAGACCAACATCAAGACGAGGGGGCTGGGGGCTTCCAGGAGCCGCGCGCAATCGCTTGCATCTTGGGTGGCGCGCAGGCCCCAGCCTCACAGCGTATTTTCAAGCAGTTTGCTCATGAGGTGAATGCAGTCATCCCCAAGCTTGAGGCCACGCGCCCTCTCAGGTGGTCTGCGTGTGCTATCACGTTCAGCTCAGCGGATCAGCTCAAGTGCGCGGCAATGGCCGGAGTCCTCCCGATGCTTTGCTCCTTAGTCATCAGCAACTTGCAGGTCACCAGGACCCTCATTGACGGCGGAGCAGGACTCAACGTCCTGTCAGTTGAGACGTTCGACAATCTCCAAGTGTCGCACAATCAGCTTCAGCCAACCAAGCCATTCTCAGGAGTCACTGATGGTTCCATTGTTCCGATAGGGCAGGTTCACCTTCCAATCACCTTCGGGCAGCGCAACAACTACCGCACCGAGCTCATCGACTTTGACGTCGCCCACATCCGTCTGCCATACAACGCCATTCTCGGGTACCCAGCCCTGGCCAAGTTCATGGCGGTGACTCACCATGGATACAATGTCCTCAAGATGCCAGGAAGCGGTGGAGTCATCACCGTACCCTGTGAAGAAAGGGACGCAGTGTGTTCACTTGAGTGCGCGTTCCAAGCCGCAGCAATCGAAGACCCGGACCACAGGAACGGAAGGCTTCCCGAGGCGACCCTCAAGAAGAAGAAGGTTTCGCCTGACCCAAGCGATAAGGAGGCATGCGCCTCCGAAGGTGTTGCGTCAGGATCTGCGCCCAATCAGGGAGCGCCACCCTCTCTCGCATAGGAAGGCGCGCTCGGCGCCCTTCCTAGGCAGGGCTCGGGGGCTCTTTCTTGGAGAGCCACCGACCTTGCCGAGGTCGCGAGGGAGGCACTCGGGCACCACTTGGAGGGGGTGCTTCCAGGCACGTTTCCCTCAGGAAGATACAAGGCAAGGAAGATAAAAGCCTCAGGAGTTCATCACAAGCAACACTCAGGAGCTACAAGAGTCGAGAGTCATGCGCGGCAGCCGCCGCTTGCCAACCGTAGCCCCACATCCAGGCGAGGATGGTGCGCTGCGCGTTTGCATCGACGTGCCAGGGCTCAACTGAGCCGCGTCTCAGGAGCGCCTCTGGCCTTCATGCGTGGGGCGTTGCGAGGGTCCACCTCACAGCTACGTTCGCATGCCTTTCGGCCTACCAAACGCGATCGCCGCTCATCAGCGCCTGCTGAGGAGTATTCTGGAGGCTCAGGAGGTCAGGCATCGTGCGGTCCTGGCAGAGATGGAGATGGCCCTCGGGAACCCACCTGTGCCCTCGGAGCCTCCCGAGGCTCCTGGGCCTGGGGGCTCATGAGGATCGACATCTTCATCGCGCATTGCCCGCTTCTTCAGCATCACTACATCTTCAAAGGCACCAGGTGACATCTTTCTAAGTCCCGTTTTTAGCTGGGAGCGCCCATAGGGCCGCATCATTTCCAGGCCGCGTGGGTCCGTCCCTGCAGCATGTATCCGTTTTGCTTATGCTCTTTACTTACCTTGTTGGGGGAGCCCCTCGGGCTGCATCATCCCCGAGCTGCTCGGGCCTGGCCCAGCGGCGTTTGATTTTCTCGCGTCTATTTAAATGAATTTCCTCCTGCGTGCTTAACACACCCGACCTAATCGCCTGCTCGATTGATGCCTACCTATGGAGCTGCTCGCTCTGGCACGGCATTTGCGCACGGGTCCGTCCCTGCAACGCTGATAAACCTGAGTGGTCGAGCTTTGGCCGCGGCAACCCTGCAAGGCGCCACCTCACTAGGCCCTCAGTGCCCCAATCACTCCCTCGGAGCGACAAAGGTTGGCTGGCAACCGTAACAACAGGTCTTGTTTCTCTTCATGATTGGTGTGCAGGACCTACTCTAGGAGCAACGTCAGGGACGTCGCGAGCCGCCTCACCCTCCCTCCGGCGCGGACCGCTTGCACGTTAAAAGGGGGGTGCCTGAGCATCGCGGCTCATGGGCTCCTACTGGCTCTCCAGCCCTCACCCCTGGCCTTGACCCACGGCATCGCGACCTGTCATACCAGCGGCGGCTGAGCTCGCTCGAGGACCGGGACCTGAGGACGTAGAGCATTAAGGAAAGTGCGGGGGAGTGGGAAGGAGCTCACGAGGACCTAACCCAGCAGCGCCTGAGCTGCCACTCGGGCCGGGCGCTTCATCGAGGAACTACACCAAACTCAAGAGATAAGTCACGCCCTTACAAGAGTTGGACCAACGCAGCGCCAAACCCTCGCCCGGTGCGGCTATGTCATGGCGACGTTGCCTTCCTTTCTCGCCCAACGAGGGGTGCTTGAGCGCTAAAGGGGACCTCCCGAGCATCACAACTCGGGGGCTCTTACCTGACTTCAGGCCGCTCACCTCC
The DNA here is from genome assembly GCF_002162155.2 of Triticum dicoccoides. NCBI lineage: Eukaryota > Viridiplantae > Streptophyta > Magnoliopsida > Poales > Poaceae > Triticum > Triticum dicoccoides. The sequence continues at coordinate 406,111,839 of NC_041390.1, read as the reverse complement.
TGGCCTTGACCACGGCATCGCGACCCGGCATACCAGCGACGGCTGAAGCCTGCCTCGGGACTGGGACCTGTCAGCGTAGAGCGCCAAGTCCTCGTGAGGATAGAAAGGGGGAGCAGAGCCGAGACAGGACAAGCACCTCGCTTTGATTCATATTAAGGATATAATGTTCACAAAATACATGGTAGGCGCCTTACATACCCCCACGGGGTGTTGCTTCGATTCCTCGCAGGGAACAAAGGTACTAATCCTATGGAACGCTAATCGCCCGCACCTCCGCAAGGGATGCCATCATCAACAGTGGTCTTCCGAAAATCGACGCCAACCCCATCCAGATCAGTGGTGTCGGCGGCTGGATGCAGCTGCCCCGCTCTGAGCACCGCCCGAGCTCGGGGGCTCGTAGCTGTCGTCGCTCGTCTCCGGAGTTGCGAGGAGCTCGGGGGAGCTGCTGGATTCCCTAGCTCCTCCGCTGCCGCCTGAGGAGCTGCTGGAGGGCCAATGGGCGGGCCAGGTCCTCGCCGGTTCGTCGCCCCTACCGCTCTTCCTGGGGTAGCACTCCATCCGGTGTCCTTCAGCATCGCAGACCTTGAAGAACATTAGGGAGGCGCCGTCGTATTCAAGATGAATCACGAGGGCACCTACCGTCTGGCTGACCCGGGCGATTTCGCCCTAGCCCCGGGTCATGAAGACCTTGCCCGGAGCGATGACCGCGACCTCCGCTCCAGTCGCAAGGGTAGCGCAGTCAGCGTGCTGCAGCCAGAGCTCCAGAGCCCCGCTCGGCGGCTTCTCGAAGGCGAAGGAGGGGGGAAGGCGAATCCAAGAGCTCGGAGGCATGGCGGCGTGGAGCACGAGCTCGCGAGAGGAGCGCTCGGCATGGACTCCAGGAGGAACGACACGCACCAGCGTGACTCGCCGGCGTCCACGGCGGCACTGTTGATGTCGCTCGACGCCTTCTCCCCTAGGACCCACGATGCGGGCGTACAAGGGTAGCGGATACCCAGGCGGCGGCCGCTCGTACCAGGGCCTCGGTGCCACCTGCTGAGCACCCTCTTCTCGGTGGCAGAGGACCAGCCGCTTCTTCGGCGGATGTGGGTCAGGACCCTCTTGGGGGTCCTTTCCCTTCTCTTCTGCAGAAAACTGGCGGATTTGTGCCATTGGCGTAAGGAGAAGCAAGAACGAAGAAGAAGAAGAAGAAGAAGAAGAAGAAGAAGAAGGAAATGAGCAGCAGGAAGGGATGGACTGAAGGGGCTCGCACAGCCCCGTACTTATAGTTGGAGGAGACCAACCGTCGAGCACCACGATCACAGGTAATCATGACTGGTTTCTCTGCATGTAGGGACATGTCAAGTTGTGCGGTTGCCGAGGCGTCGTGGGGAAGCGCAAACGCCCACGTCCAATCAATCACCAAGCGGCGCCCAAGGCCGCAGGCTGTTGGGGCCCGCGGTGCTTCGCGCTAGCCCCTTCGCTTCCCTGCTAGGCCAAGCCCGGGCGCGCCTTGGGCCCGGGGGCTACTATCAGCGTTCTGGGAACAGGGGTCCCCAGACTTGCCTGCCTGCGGCCTGCGGCGTGGCTCAAGTGGGGGCCCAGCGCGGCCCATCTTCATCAGCTCAAGCTCAAGACCCTCGCGAGGGGCTAAGCCTCACGGGGCGGATGACCGGAAGCTTCCTCAGAGGTAGCGACGTCAGGCAGGCTCGCGAGGAGGCGGAGAGATCAAGGCAGGGGTACCTCACAAGGAGCCCGTGATGTAAGCCATGAAGATCAAGACCAGGCGGGCGTCGGCCTGCGCAGTATCCTTGTTTCCCCTTTGGTGCAAAGGGGGCAAGCACAGACAAAGGCATCGGGCAAAGGTTGCCATTCTGGTGCAACGAGACCAAGACGAGAAGAGCGGCAGGACGGAGGTCACCGTGGAGCCCAAGCCGGCGTCATCACCAGTGCTTTTGTCAGCCGAAGACCACCTTTGGTCGGGATAACTTGTACTAGATGTTCCCCTTCAAAATGGCCAATTGTTGGCGCCCTTCCCGCTCATTATTTGGGGAGAGGCCCAGGGCCTCTATAAATAGAGCTAGCCACCACAGAGTAGAGGACAACCCGGAAGAGAGATCCCCAGAGAGATCAACACACCCAGAGAGCGAGAGATCTGGTAGAACCCTAGCAGAGAGAGAAAGAGGCGACTGAACTGACCCCAGCAGTTCATCTCACCAGCTCAAGAACACCTCTCGTGAGGCTGTTCTTCCCTTGTACCGTTCCTCATCATCCCCTGAGGCAATCCACCACACCACACACTGGAGTAGGGTATTACACCACAATAGTGGCCCGAACTAGTATAAACCTTGTGTCCCTTGTGTTGTTCGTTGTTTCCAGTTTAGATCACGCGAGGAGATTGGATATAGATCGGTAGGGGAGAGATCTCCGCGCGCACCCCAGTGTTCGAACCTCAAGGGTCTGCCGGAACCTGAAATCCGACAGTTTTCAGAATACAGGATCACACGAACAAGTTCATTCAAAAATTACATCTTTTGCACACTCGTCCGCCACAAGAAGGGCACCCTTCAGGACACCCTGATAATACATTTCAGGGTGGCGACGCTCCTTGCCCTACGGCGGCCCCTCCTTCACCAGCTTCTCGGCGTCCATCTTGGCCCAGTGCACCTTCACACGGGCAAAAGCCCGGCGTGCACCTTCGATGCAAACGGACCACTTTATGACTTCTAGTTGTGGGCAGGCATCCAGAAGCCGCCTCACCAGGCCGAAGTAGCTGTTGGGAAGGGAGTCGCCAGGCCACATCCTGACTATAAGGCGCCTCATGGCCTGTTCGGCCGCCTTGTGCAGCTCGAGCAGTTGCTTCAGCTGGTCGCTCACAGGCATCAGGTGTTCGGTCCCAGTATACTGAGACCAGAACAGCTTCTCCGTCGAGCTTCCCTCCTCGGCCTGGTAGTACTTTGCGGCATCTGACACACTGCGGGGAAAATCTGCGAATGCTCCTGGAGAGATCCGGACTCGGGTAAGTAACAAGTAATTTACTTTCACATGCTTGCTTTGCATAATGAATGCCTTACCCGCTGCTATCTTCCTCATCGCCTAAATTTCCTGGAGGGCCTTTTGGGCTTCAGCCTTGGCACACTTTGTGCTCTCGAGGGCCGCGGCAAGCTCGGACTCTCGCGTCTTCGAGTCAAGCTCCAAAGTCTCGTGCTTCTTCACGAGAGCCTGGAGCTCTTGCTGCACCTCGCCCACCTGTGCCTCCTATTTCTCCCGCTCGGTGCGCTCCTTGGCCGCTTTGTTTTCGGCCTCGGACAGCACTTGCTTCAGGGTCGCCACTTCGGTCGTGGCGCCTCGCACATCCATGATGATCCTATCATTTTGCAACCACATCTTTTTTTATATAGACAAGGTATTACTTACCCTTGTTCTCCTCGAGCTTCTTCTTGGTAAGGCCGAGCTCTTTTTCGGACCGCTCGAGGTTCTGCTTCAGTGCGGCGACCTCTGCAGTCAGTGCGGCAGAGGTCAGCAGCGAAGCTTGCATACGCATACAGACATACTTATATTAGACTCCTGCAGATATTATTTGATCCTCTATTCAGCTTTTCTTTGGGAACACCAAACAGAGCATCAGGGGCTATTGTCTATTCGGTAATATTTTCCTATATTTAAACACTTACCTCAAAGCCTGTTAGAAGGCTGGCATAGGCTTCAGTCAGTCCGTTCTTGGCGGACTGAACCTTCTTGATCACCGCACTCATAATAATGTGGTGCTCTTCGTCGATGGAAGCGCCGTGAAGCGCTTCCAGCAGGTTGTCCGGTGCCTCTGGATAGACAGAGGTCACCTGCACAGGCGGCTTTCCCCTCTTGGAAGGGGGCCGCCTGCCGGAGTTCGGAACCACTAGAGGTTCCGGCGTGGTGTTCGGCTGAGGGCCGAACTTGGAGCCCTTGGGAGTCTTGCTCCCTTTGCGCCTGGAGTCTGGGAGGTCGCCTTGAGGCGCCTCCAGTACAATCTCCCCCTGGCTCGGTGCCCCTTGAGATAGTACCTCGAAATTGTCCGTAGGGCGAGGAGAGGAGGCGGTTGGAAGTGTATCACTATTCATATCCGATGAGTCCAAGGAATTGTCCGACGAGGATACGTCGATATGGGATCGGGGCGGACTGCATGATCATATTCGACGTTAGGAGAAGCAGTGCAATAAAAGTATGCTATGAGTTACTCTGGTATCTGAATACTTACGACTTCGCCAGGGGCTTGGCCCTGAGTAACCACTCATCATCGCTATCGGCGGTGGTGGTGGAACAGTCCGGAAGGAGAGTCCTTCCCTTCTTGGACCCTTCGGCCTCCCCGGTTGGGGCGGCCTTCCTTTTCTTGTCTCCCCGGCTGGAGGGGGAGAACCTTCATCTTCCTCCTCCTCGTTTTTACGGGAGGAATGCGTCTCAGATTTATCGGACGATGAGTCCGATACCACCTGGCGCCGGGAACTCTTTCGGGTTCCCGTGGCCTTCTTCTTGATCTTCTTCTCCGGCACCCCATAAGGAGCCGGAGTCCGCATCTCCGTCAAGAGAGCGTCTGTAGGGTCTTCGGGCAAAGGGGCAGGACAGTCAATCTGCTCCAATGTCTCCACCCAATCAAGTTAAAGGCATGGGAGCTCAGATCCCCCACATGGTTAAACTATGGAAAATAAATACCCTATGAGATGTACAAAACTTACCAGATTTGCAAGACGCGTCGCGCTTAGCCCGCGGTCCTCGGTAAGGGGAGGGGGGACCTCGGCGCCCTTAAATAGCACCTTCCAGACGTCCTTATGCGTCGTGTCGAAGAGCTCGCATAGAGTCTGGTGCTGGGCCGGGTCGAACTCCCATAAGTTGAAAGCCCGTTGTTGACACGGGAGGATCCGACGGAAGAGCATGACCTGGACTATGTTGACAAGCTTAAGTTTCTTGCTTATCATGTTCCGGATACACTTTTGGAGTCCATCCATCTCCATCGATGAGCCCCAGGACAGGCCCTTCTCCTTCCAGGAAGTGAGCCACGTGGGGATTTCGGATCGAAACTCGGGGGCCGCCACCAAGTTTGTGTCGCGCGGCTCAGTGATGTAGAACCACCCTGATTGCCACCCCTTTATGGTCTCCACGAAGGAGCCCTCGAGCCATGTAATGTTGGGTGTTTTGCCCACCATGACTCCGCCGCATTCCACTTGTTGGCCGCCTACTACCTTTGGTTTGACATTGAAGGTCTTCAGCCATAGGCCGAAGTGGGGCCGGATGCGGAGGAAAGCCTCGCACACGATGATGAACGTCCAGATGTTGAGGATGAAATTCGGGGCCAGATCATGGAAGTCCAGCCCATAATAGAACATAAGGCCGCGGACGAATGGATGGAGGGGAAACCCCAGTCCGCGGATGAAGTGGGTGAGGAAAACCACCCTTTCGTGAGGTTTCGGGGTAGGGACGATCTGCCCCGCGGCTAGCAGCTGGTGCGTGATATCCGCGGCTAAGTATCCGGCCCTGCGCAGCTTTTTGATGTCTCCCTCCATAACGGAGGAGACCATTGTAACACCCTCGATGTGGCTATATCTCCCACGTGTCGGAGCACGACTTAGAGGCATAACCGCATTGAAGGCAATGTCGCAAGAGGGGTAATCTTTACACATCCCATGTACTGAAAAAGGAAAAGATACAGGGTTGGCTTACAATCGCCACTTCACACAATACATGAATATAGCATTACATCATCCAGAATACAATCAAGGTCCGACTACAGAACCAAAATAAAAGAAGACCACCCCTAATGCTACAGATCCCCAATCGCCCCAACTGGGCTCCACTACTGATCAACTAGAAACGAAACAACACAACGAACACGATCTTCATCGAGCTCCTCCTTGAGCTGGGTTGTGTCACCTGCACGGTATCATCAGCACCTGCAAGCTGGTTTTGGAAGTAACTTGTGAGTCACGGGGACTCAGCAATCTCACACCCTCGTGATCAAGACTATTTAAGCTTATAGGTAGGGAAAAGGTATGAGGTGGAGCTGCAGCGAGCACTAGCATATATGGTGGCTAACTTACGCAAATGAGAGCAAGAATAGAAGGCAAAGCACGTTCGAGAATCTATGATCAAGAAGTGATCTTAGACTACTTACGTTCAAGCATTACTCCAACACCGTGTTCACTTCCCGGACACCGCTGAAAAGAGACCATCACGGCTACACACGCGGTTGATGCATTTTAATTAAGATAAGTTTCAAGTTCTCTAGAACCGGACATTAACAAATTCCCATCTGCCCATAACCACGGGCATGGCTTTCGAAAGTTCAAAACCCTGCAGGGGTGTCCCAACTTAGCCCATCACAAGATCTCATGGTCAACGAAGGATATTCCTTCTCCCAGGAAGACCCGGTTAGACTCGGAATCCCGGTTACAAGACATTTCGACAATGGTAAAACAAGACCAGCAAAGCTACCCGGATGTGCCGACAAATACCGATAGGAGCTGCACATATCCCGTTCTCGGGGCACACCGGATTGTCCAAACATCCGGTAGGCCAGCCCAAAGTTGCCCCTGGTGGCCACCGGCGGCTGACAGGTTGGACCAATACTCATAGGAGCACTGTCCTGGGGGTTTAAATAAAGATGACCCTTGAGTCTGCAGAACCCAATGGAAAAAGGCTTAGGTGGCAAATGGTAAAACCAAGGTTGGGCCTTGCTGGAGGAGTTTTATTCAAGGCGAACTGTCAAGGGGTTCCCATTATAACCCAACCATGTAAGGAACGCCAAAATCAAGGAACATAACACCGGTATGACGGAAACTAGGGCGGCAAGAGTGGAACAAAACACCAGGCATAAGGCTGAGCCTTCCACCCTTTACCAAGTATATAGATGCATTAATTAAATAAGAGATATTGTGATACCCCAACAATAAACATGTTCCAACAAGGAACAAACTACATCTTCACCTGCAACTAGCAACGTTATAAGAGGGGTTGAGCAAAGCGGTAACATAGGCAAACAACTATCGGAGTAAATAGCCATGGGTAGCCCAGCCGGCTTCCCCTGACCCTTCTGAAAAAATTACGAGCCCGTACGGCTCTCAAGAATCCAAGACATGGAGCCGCCTTCCCCTTGCTGGCTGCCACCCAGGCCAGCTTTCGGAAGGCGGTCCGACTTTAGCCCTCATGAAGAAAGCCATGGGAGGGCCGACTTCGAGAAGCCGGCCGTGAGGAGGCCGACTCCAAGAAGCCGGCTCCCACAAAACGGTCGAGACTGTACCCTCAAAGTTTGCACCCACCTAACGGCGGTGCGATGGCGCGTGGCTACAGTGAGGCCAGCCACCCCCGAATCCCGGAACACGCCTGGCACAGTGCGCTGTACGGGTGGCCTTGACCCGTCCGGCGCGACACTGTTGCCACGTTGCCCCTGATGTCATCCACGATGGGCTATCAGTACGGCCCCCGGGTGGTGGGCCCCTTCGGGCAGAGAGACACCCGAAGGCGGCCATGCCTCCCCTAGTCGGCCCAAGACGGAGCCGGCTCCCCGCAGCCGGCTTGCCGCCTCCCTCGAAGGAGACGCCCCATTAAGGAGACAAGACAGGGTGAGGCTACAACGATCGCCCGCCGGGCGGCGGCACTATAGCCACGCCTACCACGACGAAGCCCACGTCACCAAGATGGAGCAACAGTAACCCGCCGCCAACCAGGTCCTAGACAGTGGGGCCTGCCTGTCGACCAAGGGGCCGGTAGCCGGCAGGACCCACCAGTCGGCGGGCCCCAGCAGCCGGCGCAGAAGCCGGCGAGCACAGTCACAGAGGGCTAGGCCCCGCGCCCAGTCGGATTACCATTGTACCCCCGGGGGGTAGGCCTATATAAACCCCCCGGGCACCCATGCAACGGGTTGGACCCTTAGCTAGTTTTAGACACCGCACGAGGAGAAGAAGCAAGCTAGCCGTGCCCTTCTTCCTCCTCCCACCGAACAGCTCAAGGAGCATTGTGTAGCTACTTGTCCATCTAGTGATCATGCGGAGACCCCGCAGAGCAGCAGTAGGGGAGTTATCTCCACCGAGAGCCCCGAAGCTGGGTAAGATTCGTCGGCGTGCATGCCTTCACCTCATCCCGTTTCCAGGCACCAGCGACGTCTTACTAGCTTCCACAATGATAAGCCACCCGTTGGCATATGTCGCACCTACCACCCGACATTTGGCGCCCACCGTGGGGCCAGGTGCACCGTCGCCCGGAGACCTGTTCTGGACGGGAACCCTCTTCCTCCCTCGCGAGCGTAGCCAGCCCGGCACGCCCGATGGCGCTTGCCACGACGCGCTGCAAGGCGTCACCAACGCCTGCGCAGCGAGCAGCCTCGCTGATCTCCTCGACAAGACCCTCATCTCCGACGAGCTCGCCTCCGATGCGGGCACCGACCACCTCACTAACCTCCTCGGTCAGCTCCATGTCTCCAGCGAGCCCGCTGTGGATCTAGAGTCGGTTGGCTCCACCGATCCGATGCCTGTCGACTCCGACACGGCCTCGTTCGACACCTTCCCCACCAACGTCGCGATCTACAATGACCCGCTTCCCCGAGCCGGTGGCTGCGACGCTGTCACCAACGAGGTGATGGTCATCGGCCACGACGGCACTGCTGACGAGAGCGCCCACGACGCCCTGCACGCGGCGGCCCACGACTTGTCCACCCCCTCCCGGCTGATGCCGACGACGAAGCACTGGAGGCGCGCCGCCTCGCCTTCCTCGTAGAGGGCTGGAGGCTGGCTTCCGTGAGACGCCTCACTGAGGCCTACCAGCGCGAGGCTGACCGTGCTGCCTTCGGCACGCCGGCCCCGGGCGGGCCAAGCTGGGCCGGCATTGTCAAGCAACGCGGCACCGTCATCGCCGACATGCTGGGAGTCGACCGCCCAGTCTACGCCACTCCACTCGAGAACCTGTGCGCCGCCCAGGCGGCCGTAGACGAGCTGGACGGACTGGGGGCCGAAGAACTTCCCCACATGGCCCGACGCATCCAGCAGCTGATCGATGCAGCCGCGCAGCGGCACGAAGCCGACGTCCGCGCGGAAAGCCCTCCCCGCCGCCGAGATCACGGTGCGACGTCCCGGACGCCGACTGCGGGTAGAGACCGCGCGCGACGCGAGAAAGAGCCGGCTGTCAGCCGAAGCCAAACCCGAATCTCCATCGAGCGAGACACAGACGGCCATCCCCGAGCCATGGAATGGCGGGGCAACCTGCCTCCGCCTCTCTAACACCCCGGATGTAACTTTCCCAATTTGTACTCCAACTCTTGCCGTTTCCGGCATTAAGTTATATTTATTCCTCGGGTTCGGGTCTTTGCCTCCGTGTGTTGTTTTCAGTGTCATGCATCTCATATCATGTCATCATGTGCATTGCATTCGCATACGTGTTCATCTCATGCATCCGAGCATTTTCCCCGTTGTCCGTTTTGCATTCCGGCGCTTCGTTCTCCTCCGGTGGTCATTTCTAGCTTTCTTTTGTGTGTGGGGATTAAACATTTCCGGATTGGACCGAGACTTGCCAAGCGGCCTTGGTTTACTACCGGTAGACCGCCTGTCAAGTTTCGTATCATTTGGACTTCGTTTGATACTCCAACGGTTAACCGAGGGACCGAAAAGGCCTCGTGTGTGTTGCAGCCCAACACCCCTCCAATTTGGCCCAAAACCCACCTAACTCTGCTCCATGTCCTAGAGCGTTCGATCATGATTGCGTGGCCGAAAACCGCACCTCATTTGGACTCTCCTATCTCCACTTATGCCTATAAATAGAACCCCCGTTTTTCGGATTTCCTCCCCCCCACGAAACCCTAAAAAAGATCCCCGCGCGCCGGACACGTCCGCCCGGTGCCGGACAGAATCGCCACCGCCGCCTCAGCCTATCATCGCCCGCCACGTGGCCGCCGCCGTCCGCCTCCCGCCGCGGCCCGCTCGACCCGGGGAGGGCCCACTAGGGCCCGAGCCGCCCCGTCCCCTCCACGCCTCGATCGCCGCCGCCTTCATCGCCTCCGGTGGC
>NC_041390.1:406094149-406101293 GCF_002162155.2 Triticum dicoccoides | reverse complement strand
CCCGGCCCGAGCCGGAGCTCGCCGCGCCACCGCCGCCTCGTCGACCACCGTCGCCGCCCCGCCGGCCTCGCCTCCCTTCTCCACCTCGCCGGAGCCGCCCACCTCGCCGGAGTCCTCGAAATCTGCGCCGATGAATAGTGCATGAATAGTGCACGTTGTCAGATCCAGATCCAAAAAATCCTAGGGGTTGACTTTTTCCCTCCGAACCCTAATTTTTATGCGATTTTTGACCTGCTGTAACTTTGCATCTGTAGCTCCGTTTTGGACATATAGTATATCAAAATGTTCGCCTCGACGAGTAAATCATTTCATTCCATTGCATCATTTTCATTTGAGTTCATCTTGATGCTAGAAATGCTGTTAGAAGGAGGCTTCGTGAGTTAATTGTCAGATCTGCTAGTTCATCTTAGACTTTTGTCATTTTTCCATGATTGTTGTGTGCATGCTATGCCTGTGAGTCCTTCATATGTTTTGTTAAGGATTTTGTTATCTTTCCAAAGGTGCAACCCACGCGTTTTTAGGATGTGTGTGGTGACTTGTGCAAGCTTGCAAAGTGAGGCACCCGGTAAATCTGTTTTCAGGGACTTAGTAGTTTTCACTAAGTCTGGGATTGCTTAGTTCATGATGCCATATGTTCATGTTGTTTCCTAGTGATCCGTGCCTCTTTTGAGGATGATCAGTAAGGGGGTTTTGCTAATCTTGTAGTGCTCTATCCATCGATGTCTTTATTTGCATTTATGGAGCACCCTAGCTTGAGTCAATCGAGCTCTACTTTTGCTTCATTGCGAATCTGGGCAGATCGTCAACTTGTTTGCGATTTTGCCGATGCTATTATAGTTGATCCATGCATGCTATGCCATTGTTCTTGCCATGTATAGCTTGCATTTTTGTGCCTTCTTAATGTATGTATGCTTTCCTTGCCATGACTTGCACAGTAGTGAGTGCATCGAGCTCGTTTACATGCCTTCGTGAGTTAAATTTCAGCATGTCTCAGTTTTCACTAAGTCTGAAAATTGATTGTGTTTTTGCTATGTTCGTGTGCTTGTTAGTATATTTGGTGATCCCTTTTGGCTCAAGGTCACTAAGGGACTTTTGTTAAGCTTGTTGAGTAGCTCCATGCCATGTCTTTCTTTGTCATGTACAGGTCCTGTAGCATGTTGTTTTGTTGCTCCGAAGAGGGTTATATGATCTGAAATTCCAGACAAGTGTTAATTTCACTAAGTCTGAGATGTGTTTTCCATTTGCGTTTTTGCCATGCTTGTTTGAACCTCCTAATGGATGAATTGGCCGTAGCTCAGTGCTAGACTTTTGTTAAGCATCTTGTGTGCACCCCTGCCATGTATTTTTTTGCCATGTTTGGGTGCTATAGCATGTTCATCTTATTGCATTTAGATGCCTACTTGCTATAAATCGCAGACCGGTGTCATTTTTGAATCGCTTGCCATTTCCAAACCGTAACTCCGATTCCGACGTTCTTTATATCGTTTTCAAGCGATTTCATCTCATCTTTCTAGTGGCACACTTGGAATTCCAAGTTGAGGCCAGATTCATGCATTTCCTGTCATATCTTGCATTTTGCATCCCGCGTCGCATCCCGCATAGCATATCATCATTGCATCATGTCGCTTGATCCTTGCACGTGGTTGATTGTATCCTTGTTGCTTGTTTGTCTTGTTTGGGTACAGCTGGGAGACGAGTTCGCTAACGAGGAGCCCGTTGAGTTTTCTCTTGAGGATCCACTCAAATCTGACAACTGTGCAGGCAAGATGATCATACCCTCAAAATCACTACTATCTTTGCTATGCTAGTTTGCTCGCTCTTTTGCTATTCCATTGCTACGATGCCTACCACTTGCTTGCCTGCCTCCCAAATTGCCATGTCAAACCTCTAACCCACCTTTATCCTAGCAAACTGTTGATTGGCTATGTTACCGCTTTGCCCAGCCCCTCTTATAGCGTTGCTAGTTGCAGGTGAAGATTGGAGGTCGTTCCTTGTTGGAACATTTATTTACTTGTTGGGATATCATTATATTGCTATGTTATCTTAATGCATCTATATACTTGGTAAAGGGTGGAAGGCTCGGCCTCTCGCCTAGTGTTTTGTTCCACTCTTGCCGCCCTAGTTTCCGTCATATCAGTGTTATGTTCCCGGATTTTGCGTTCCTTACACGGTTGGGTTATAATGGGAATTTTTTGATAGTTCGCCTTGATTAAAGCTTTTCCAGCAATGCCCAACATTGGTCTTACCATTCGCCACCTAGCTTTTTCTTTCCCTTGGGTTCTGCAGACTCAAGGGTCATCTTATTTTAACCCCCCCCCCCGGGCCAGTGCTCCTCTGAGTGTTGGTCCAACCGAGCGATGTCCGGGGCTACTAGGGGCAACTCTGGGCTGGCCTACCCGACGTCTTGCTCATCTGAGTGTGCCCTGAGAAAGAGATATGTGCAGCTCCTATCAGGATTTGTCGGCACATTCGGGAGGTGTTGCTGGTCTTGTTTTAACCTGTCGAAGTGTCTTGAGTTACCGAGATACCGAGTCTGATCGGAATGTCTTGGGAGGAGGTCTATTCCTTCATTGACCGTGAGAGCTTGTCATGGGCTAAGTTGGGACTCCCCTGCAGGGATTGAACTTTCGAAAGTCGTGCCCGCGGTTATGGGCAGATGGGAATTTGTTAATGTCCGGTTGTAGACAACTTGAACCTTAATTAATTAAAATGAATCAACTGAGTGTGTTACCGTGATGGCCTCTTCTCGGCGGAGTCCGGGAAGTGGACATGGTGTTGGAGTAATGTTTGCGCAGGTTGTTCTATAGCTTCCCGCTCGTGCTTTGCCTCCTCTTCTCGCTCTCTTTTGCGAATAAGTTAGCCACCATACTTGCTAGTCGCTTGCCGCAGCTCCACTCATATTTTACCTTGCCTTACCTATAAGCTTGAATAGTCTTGATCGCGAGGGTGCGAGATTGCTGAGTCCCCGTGGCTCATAGATTACTATTACACCAGATGCAGGGCCCGATGATTCCGCTCCAGGAGACGCGTATGAGCTCAAGTGGGAGTTCGACGAAGACTCTCAACGATACTATGTTTCCTTTCCCGATGATCAGTAGTGGTGCCCAGTTGGGGGTGATTGGGACCGTTGTCGCATGTTGGGTTCTCTTTATTTTGGCGCCGTAGTCGGGCCATGAGTGTATTGGATGATGTAATGTTATTTATGCACTTGATTGACGTGGCGAGTGTAAGCCAACTATGTTCTCCCCTTTATTATTCATATTACATGGGATGTTGTGAAGATTGCCTAACTTGCGACATATGCCTTCAATGCGATTATGTCTCTAAGTCGTGCCTCGACAGGTGGGAGCTATAGTCGCATCGAGGGTGTTACAAGTTGGTAATCGGAGCCTTCCCCGACCTTAGGAGCCCCATTGCTTGATCGTTTTTAGCGGCCGAGTTGTGTCTAGAAAAATGTTTTGAGTCTTTTAGGAATTATATATCGGAGAGTTTAGGAATTCTTTTTACTTCCCAGTCTCCTCATCGCTCTGGTAAGGCATCCTGACGTAGAGACTCTTCTCTTCTCAAATTTCACTAAAAAAATTTAGGATCACACGGGTATCTTGGAATCGTTCCGATGGTTTTATGATGAGAACATTGTCTTGGTGCCTCCTGTCAGGGGTTTAGTGGAAGTGTCCCGGGGAGTTGAGCTCTGAGGTGTTGTCATCATAATTTTATCGTTGCAATTCTGGAATATTTGAGATATGTTCGCCGACATCAAAAATCTCTTGTATGCAGTTCGTTGGTGAGATAACCTCGACGCCACACAGTACTGGGGCGGGAGTTCGGGAGTATTGCCATAACTTGTATAACGGATGCTTTTCGAAGGTTGAGGTAGATGGTTTCCGAAGGTTTCTTGGTTATGTGTTGAAGGATGGATACGGCTGGATGTAGAAATTGCTAGTTTGGGTGAGATATTATGCTTCCCCTGTATCCCCAACACCTGATTGCATAACCGGAAAGGTTCGGGAGTTTCATAGGTGGGAATTCTAGTAGCTCTAGTTTTTTCCTCCACAGATATTGGTTTGAGATTGGGATTTCTTACCGATTATTCATTCTTGATCCGTACCTTGTTGATTTATTTATCTACCTTAATTCTACGTGGCTTCTCAATTTATGGATATGTGACCATTTCAAGAGGAATGCATTCGTTCATTTTGTTCAGATGTGAAGACTATATGTTGCAATTTTTCATTCCGTTCGATTCAGCTTCAATATTTATCTGTCAATGTGCTAATGGTGGTCAACCTCTTCAGGATGGCTCCTCCAACGCGCACGACTCCGAATCCTGATCCGCCACCACCTCCACCTCCTCCGGAGGCATGGCAAGATGTGATGGCCGCAACCAATGCAAATACACAGTTGATCACTGCTCCAGTTCTGACTCCACCTGATGAATCCAAGCCGTACGAGGTCTTTTGTGATGCCTCTCTCCAAGGTCTTGGCGCAGTATTGATGCAAGAGAAGAAAGTTGTTGCTTATACATCTCGCCAGTTGAAGCCTAATGAGAAGAACTACCCCACTCATGATCTCGAGTTGGCGGCAGTTGTGCATGCTCTTTTGACTTGGAGACATCTTCTATTGGGAAGAAAAGTGGATATTTTCACTGATCACAAGAGTCTCAAGTACATCTTCACGCAGCCTAATCTCAACCTCAGGCAAACTCGATGGGTCGAAATGATTCAAGAGTATAATCTGAGTATTGAGTATACTCCGGGCAAGGCCAATGTGATCGCTGACGCTTTGAGCAGAAAAGCGTACTGCAACAGTCTGATTCTTAAGCCTTATCAACCCGAGCTTTGTGAAGCTTTCCGCAAACTGAATCTGCAAGTTGTTCCTCAAGGTTTCCTCGCCAAACTTCAAGTCTCTCCTACCTTAGAAGACCAGATTCGCCAAGCCCAGCTTCTTGATGCTATGGTGAAAAATGTGAAGATTGGGATTGCCAAGAGTCAGCCCAAGTACAAGTGCTACCGCCTTGATGACAAGGACACTCTCTTCTTCGAGGATCGTATTGTTCTGCCCAAAGGTGACCTCCGTAAAGTGATCATGAACGAGGCTCACAATTCTCTCCTCTCCATCCACCCTGGGAGCACGCAGATGTATCAGGACCTTAAGCAAGCTTATTGGTGGACTCGAATGAAGCGCGAGATCGCTCAATTCGTGAATGAATGTGATGTCTACAGAAGAGTGAAGGCAGAACACCAAAGGCCAGCAGGTCTCCTCCAACCTCTTGCCATTCCAGAATGGAAGTTTGACCACATTGAAATGGACTTCGTGACTGGGTTTCCTAAGTCCAAGCATGGCAATGATGCTATATTCGTTGTCATCGGTAAACTCACCAAAGTGGCTCACTTTCTGCCTATCAAAGAGTCAATCACTGCAGCTCAATTGGCGGAACTCTATACCTCTCGAATTGTCTCTCTGCACGGTATTCCTCAAGTGATCTCTTCAGACCGTGGCAGCATCTTTACCTCGAAGTTTTGGGATTCTTTTCAGAAGGCCATGGGCACGAACATCCGCTTCAGCACAGCTTTCCATCCTCAAACAAGCGGTCAAGTCGAGCGTGTCAACCAGATTCTTGAAGATATGCTTAGGGCTTGTGTGACCTCCTTCGGCATGAAGTGGGAGGATTGTCTTCCTTATGCTGAATTCTCCTACAACAACAGTTTTCAAGCAAGTTCGGGCAAGGCCCCTTTTGAAATTCTGTATGGCAGGAAGTGCCGTACCCCTCTCAACTGGTCTGAAACCGGTGAACGTCAGCTTTTGGGTAATGACTTAATCACAGAAGCAGAAGAAATGTGCAAAGTCATTCGTGATAACCTCAAAGCAGCCCAATCCCGCCAGAAGAGCTACTATGATAGTAAGCACCGTGATTTGTCTTTCGAGATCGGAGATCATGTTTACCTTCGCGTCGCTCCTATGAAAGGTACTCATCGCTTTGGTATCAAAGGGAAGCTTGCCCCTAGATACATGGGACCTTTCAAGATTGTCAGCAAGAGAGGCAACCTCGCCTATCAACTCGAGCTTCCTTCAAACTTTGCAAATGTTCATGACATGTTCCATGTCTCTCAGCTTCGAAAGTGCTTCAAGACTCCTGACCGCATCGTCAACTTCTAGGACATTGAGCTCCAAGAAGATCTCTCTTATCGTGAGCACCCAGTTGCTATTCTTGAAGAGACTGAACGCAAGACTCGCAACAAGTCAATCAAATTTCTCAAAGTCAAGTGGTCACACCATTCCGACCGTGAAGCTACCTGGGAACGCGAGGATCACCTCCGTTCTGAGTACCCAGAGTTCTTTCAGTCCTAGATCTCGGGACGAGATCCTTTCATAGTGGTGGAGTGTTGTAACACCCCGGATGTAACTTTCCCAATTTGTACTCCAACTCTTGCCGTTTCCGGCGTTAAGTTATATTTATTCCTCGGGTTCGGGTCTTTGCCTCCGTGTGTTGTTTTTAGTGTCATGCATCTCATATCATGTCATCATGTGCATTGCATTCGCATACGTGTTCATCTCATGCATCCGAGCATTTTCCCCGTTGTCTGTTTTGCATTACGGCGCTTCGTTCTCCTCCGGTGGTCATTTCTAGCTTTCTTTCGTGTGTGGGGATTAAACATTTCCGGATTGGACCAAGACTTGCCAAGCGGCCTTGGTTTACTACCGGTAGACCGCCTGTCAAGTTTCGTATCATTTGGACTTCGTTTGATACTCCAACGGTTAACCGAGGGACCGAAAAGGCCTCGTGTGTGTTGCATCCCAACACCCCTCCAATTTGGCCCAAAACCCACCTAACTCTGCTCCATGTCCTAGAGCGTTCGATCACGATCGCGTGGCCGAAAACCGCACCTCATTTGGACTCTCCTATCTCCACTTATGCCTATAAATAGAACCCCCGTTTTTCGGATCTCCTCCCCCCCCCACGAAACCCTAAAAAATATCCCCGCGCGCCGGACAGAATCACCGCCGCTGCCTCAGCCTATCGTCGCCCGCCACGTGGCCGCCGCCGTCCGCCTCCCGCCGTGGCCCGCTCGGCCCGGGGAGGGCCCCCGAGGGCCCGAGCCACCCCGTCCCCTCCACGCCTCGATCGCCGCCTCCTTCATCGCCT